>NC_080047.1:9897791-10197791 GCF_026212465.1 Amaranthus tricolor
AATTATTAACAACCAGTCTGTAATTGAGACACTTAAGAGTTAAAACAGAACGAATACTTCTATAAAATATGAATAAAGCAATTTAGACCATAGTAATTTAGACCACGGTTTGTAAAATTCTCACCCAAACTTTGATATTAATTATACTGATTTTAGATATTAAATCAGACAAGTCACAAGAGAACCAATAAAATATTAGTGAAGTCCAACTGATAACTTGAGAACTTGAAAACAGATTCGAAGTAGAGCGAAAATCAAAAAATTTAAATTTGAATGTTAGGGTTCTATTTGGGGAAAATGGAGAGGATTTTATTTTTAGGTTTTTTAATTTGGGAATAGAACAAAATTAACTTTGGGAATAATACAAAAATAACATAATATGATGCAATATATATTTTATAATTTACTCAATTTAGAATACTATGAAATCTGTACAAAACTTTTTATGGCATTAGGTATGGAAACATATATTTGAATTTTAGGGTTCTATTTGGGGAAACGAAATATTTGTGAGAATAGCAACACAAATTCTTTGTCCAAAACTGCAACACGTTTCGCAGAATTGAGGAATTATTTAACCCTACTTTCATGCTATAAATGCATGAAAAATTTTAGCCATTTGTCATTCACCTATCAAACACTTCAAAAAATTTTAGCCCTTTGTCATTCACCTATCAAACACTTCAATAATTTTAGCCCTTTGTCATTCACCTATCAAACATTTCAAAAATTTTAGCCCGTTATCATTCAACTTTCAAACACTTCAAACATTTCAGTTTTTTAGCACAAATTATCTCTATGGCTCGAAGCTACCACATGATTAAAAATATTGTGGGATAAACCGGAACATGAGAATAAAAATCTAAGCAATTTAATAATGGAAAACATATGAGCAAAATGGTGAAGTGAATGGCATCCATACAATTCTTATTGATGAAGAGGTTTAGCAAATACAACTTTACATAATAGTCTATCTTACATGTTTTGGTTTTGTTTACTATTTATTTAACTGATGATAAAATGTTAATTTGCAGGGTACTAGAATTCAAGCTATTATCTCAAAGTATGTATTATCTGCTCATCAAGATAAAATCAAGGAGGGAGAACATTACTATATCACAAGGTTTAAAGTGACTGAAAACATTGGAGACTATAAACCAACTAAACACAATCACAAGATAATTTTTCTCAAGAATTTTGTCATAAGAAAATGCAGTGACATAACAATTCCAACATACCGATTTAATTTTGCCAATTTCAATGACATACTTGCTTTGAAATATGATACGACAGTATTGACAGGTTTACCAACAATTCTAATACATTGAACTGATTGCAAAACATTAAATAGCATAAATATTAACCTTTTACTTCTTCTACACAGACATAATTGCAGAAGTAATTGCATATAGTAATGTAAATGACGGTTTCAAATTATCAATCAACCTTGAATTGATTGATGAGGAGTAAGTCATTTTAATATCATATTTTATTAAAATGAAATTACACAAAAAATGAGTTTAAATAATTATTTAATATTTGTGTGTGATGTAGGAACAACCAAATTTCAGGAAGGTTTTGGGAACAATATGCAGAGAAAATTTATAGTTACGTATCCAAACCAGAGAATAATAAATCTTTTGTGATTATTATTCAATATGCAAAAGTCAAATTATGGAGAGGTAATAATCATTTTAAAATAACCTGTTTGAATGTTGCATGATTAAGAAAATACTTATCTTATTTAATAACTCTTTATCCATATGTATTAGGTACGACATCATTGACCAATTCAATATTCATAACGCGACTCACCATTGAACCTAATATTCACGAAGTGCATGAATTTAAAAACAGGTATAAAAATCATTTAAAACTTTTTTATTGGCTCAGATCTTACATCATTGCTTTAGTTATGCATGGCGACTTAGTAAATTGGTTTGTGCATTTGAAAAATCTAGAAATTAATATCAAGCCCCAAATTCGTGTACATGCCGGCAAAAATATTTTATGGCATATATAACTAGAGTAATGCATAAACATGTACCAACTTAAAATACCTAACAAAATGCACCATCAATTACTGTTTTATTTCATTCAACAGAAGGAAACTCAACGACGGTTCAATAATTCAACGGTCATTGCTTGACGAGTCTAATCACAGTTTAAAATCATCAGAATTAATATTTTTTCATAATCATTAGGCGGTGCAATTGAAGGATATAGTGCTGCTGCAAAAGGTTATATTTACAACTTTAATTTATAATAATCTTAAATACAAAACTAAACCACTGAATTGTATGCAAATTGTGAACTACAGGAAGGTTACTATGTCACATATGGCACAATCACATCTATTGATTGTGAGCACGAATGGTCTTATTCATCATGTTACAAACGCTATGATGCTGTTCAAAAAGAGTCAGATGGTTCCATGAGTTGTCTTACATGCAAAGTACCTATTCTAATTGTTTGGCCAAGGTAAATAATTTGCATAAAATTTTTGGCTTTTGACTTCTATTGATTAACCAGTAAAACAAGTAAAATTTCAACAATACACTCAACTAATCTAAATTCCATCAATGTGATTTAAAGGTACAAGATTTTTGTGCGTGTTTCGGATGGTGTTGGGTAATCCATTTTTGTTCTTTTTGACTCACAAGTGAAGAAAGAATTACAAGTTACTGCTAAAGAATTAATTGATAAGCAGGTTAAGGTAATTATTAATAGCATTGAAGTATTACATTTTTTGAAAAAAATAAAAAAATATAACTTTTGTACCATTATTTTCATTTTATTTTTATAGAATGGAGATACTGAGACGTTTCTAGAGGAGTTGGAAAAACTCATCAATAAAAAGTATTTGTTTGTGTTTAAAGTTAACAAATACTTTAACATAGAATAGAAAAGCAAGTCATATTTAGTAAGTAAGCTCACCGATGATGAAGAGCTAATTTTAAAATTCTGCCAATGTTTATACTCCAAAAAGGTATTAGCTTTTTTCTCATGATACAAGTTTATTCAATTTACATATATAAATTAAACTACCAAATGACTAAGTGTTAATTTTTCAATTAGAAGGAAAATGATAGTTCTGTTGAATCAAAAGAACATTCCACTTCTATGAATCAAGATATTATGCAAGTAATATTTTTTTTAGTTTGTATGATATGATATGTTCGTAAAAGTATATGTAAACATTATTGATCATAATTATTTAAAATGCAGAATTGTGACTCACATTAGTGACTGTGAATATTCCACAAATAAGAAGACAATTGAGGATCAAATTAATACTAAAAGAGGTTTGGACAACATATATGACATAAGCGATCTTGAGTGTTCGACCAACAAAAAACATGTTGTTGTGAAGAAGAAGGACCTTATAATAAATTAGATCTATTACTTTTAATAGACAATGCTTTTTAGTTTATTTTATTAGTTGATGCATTAGGTGGATTGTGTTTTTAGAATAATTGATTCATGTTGAGTCATTGTTATTGTTTTTGGAATCATTTATGTTCAAAATTGAAATACAAATCTGAGGTTTTTGATGTTTTTTTCAAGTTCAATAATATGATTGTCACGCAATTTAAAACTAAACCTCAAATACTTCGATCCGACAATAGGGGGAATACATGAACCAACATATAGAAAATTTCTTCACCACCCATGGCTGTCCCCACACACCACAACAAAACGACATAGCTGAAAGAAAGAATCGTACTCTCCTTGAAATAGGTCGAGCCCTTATGTTTGAAGCCCATGTCCCATCTTATTTTTGGCCCGAAGCTATTTCCTCTGCCACCTACCTCACAAACAGACTACCCTCCAAAACTCTTAAGTTCAAAACCCCCCTCGAAGCCATTCGTACCCACACTACTGTTCCCTCTTTTCACTCTTTACCCCCTCGGATCTTTGGGTGTGTTGTGTATGTCCATTTACCTAAACTTGCTCGGAATAAACTTGTAACAGGCTCAAATTTCTTAATCTTAATCTTCCGATTAATTATTCCAAAATTTCTTTTCGAATTCCTAATCCTTTGGTTATCTAATTCAAATCACCTTTAATTCCTAAACCTTATTCCGATTTTTGTAATTTCTTCCAAATATTAAACTTAAAAATATATATATATTCTTAAATTTCTTTATAAGCACTAAAATAATATTTTATTATTTTATACTACGAAAAGTAAAATTTTAATATTATATTTACGGTTTTATTAAAACGTTACGTTTAAATTTCGTTTTCTTAAACTAATTTTACTACTTATCATTTTAACCTTACAACTTTGATTTAATTATTTTATACCTAAAAATTAACTATATTTTTCTTATTAACTTTAAGTATAGTTTTAACTAAAATTTTCTAAGTAAACTATCATATTTTCATAATCAAACCTTAATCATACTTTCCCATTAATCTAAAACATTTCACTAGCATAAACTAGAACAAAAATTTGATGAATCAAAATCCTTTATACATCAATCCATAATGTTCATCACCTACACAAGCTATCACCATTTCCTTACACAAGTTAACCTTCTTCTACACTCCAACTCTTACACATCCACTTACACACTCCAACTTTTACACATTCACTTACACAAGTTAACCTTCTTTTTCATACAATCTTATGAACTAAAAAGTTGTCCAAAACTCATTATAAATACCCCTCCTTAGCCATGAGATCACTTGCACCCCCATCATCAAATCTTTCTACCATTCTTTCTTATATCTTCACTTCATTAACATCTTACTAACTTTATACCCTTTTTATTTGTTGAAGAATCAAATGAAGATGGAGCTTGATCTTATCACTTCTTAAGCCAATAATCATCAACTTTTAAAAAGTCAAGTATTATCTTTTGGAGCTTGGATATCATTTTCTTTTGGGTAATTGAAGATCTACTTCTTTGAAGTTTGGAACCTTGAAGACTTTCTCTTTTGGAGCTTATTTCCTTAAGTTCTTATTTTCCTATTATTATTCTCTTACTTGGTTTAGCACCGCCTTTGGAGGAAAATGATACACATTTTCTTAACTCTCTCGTTATGTGATATTTATTTATGGTTACTCGATAATTTAAAAGCATGATCAATATGATTTTATTTTAGTCATTTAAACTTTACATGGTAAAATTAAAGTTATATCCAGTTTAGTGATATTTTCGTCAAAACAATAATACTTTTGGGACACTTGAAAAAAAAGTCATATATATGGAAATTTTTGATTAATATGATAATATAGATATATATGAATTTTACTAGTTAAATAAACTTATGTGTTTAAAATGATTCCATATCATCTTGGTGTTTTGATAATTTTTTTTTTTTGGACTCAAGTAATTATAAAGAATTATTAATCGGTTTATCGGTAAAATAGTCAAACAAATTTGTTAAAATGCTTAGCATTGTTTTTCTTGAAAACTCATTTCATATAGATTTTGGACCCTTAATAATTTGTTGGATTATGTTATTTTTATAGTGATGATAGATCCGTTTTACTATTTCACTGGTTATTTGATAAAATATGTTATTAAGTACTTAGAAATATTACCCGTGACTGTTATGATTATTTATGACACAATAATGACTTAGATTAGCCTCAGGAATCTTAGTATAGCTACGAAAATTTGTTATTTAATTAATATTAATTTATTAAATACTAGTAATTTTTTTTCTATTAAAAGGGTAGAATTGTCAAAAATTTGACTAGTGGAAGTTTGACTTATAAGAATGTAAACTATTTTGGTTTAGAGTCTTGTTTGATATTGCATGATATTGATTGTATGACTCTGATAGTAAGGTAACGTTGAACCATGGACCGGCATGTAAAATCCCGGCGTCCGTGTTAGCCGGCACGTAAAATGCGGTGTCAGACAGGGGGTCCGAGAAAAACCCATCCTGTGAAGTCTCGAGCATAACAGTATTGAGAGGAGTGACGACTCCCACCACAGTTAGGGTTTAGGACTACAGTCCTCACCTAACCAGACCCTTACATATATCAGTTGTCATTATTGTTGTGATCTTGTGATGTGCTATGATGGTAAAGCTATGAGGATTAATTGAACTTGATTAAATAAGCATTAAGGTTACCAAGTATTTAGTAGCAGTGTTGAACTTCTGCAAGTATTGAGAATGTAACTTAATGGCTTAGTAAAGGTCAATAATGAGTAATAACCTTCTATATTGTGCTTGATGATTATTTTGTAAGCATAATTTAACTATTGCATCATAAGCTTGTTGAGAAAATTGTACTCGGCTTTATCGCTGACCGATTTAATCGACTGTCATCCGTATTATGGATGACAGTATTTTGCAGGAAAAATTAGCTCAGGTTTCGATCCAGGCCTCAACTTTAATTATTCTATCGAGGACTTAGCTTCAATGATTTTACTTGATGACTATATTGTACTTACGTTTTTTTTATCGTATTTAAGTAAACCTTATTTTATATTTCCTTAGTTGTAAGATTTTTTTTTTTACTTATGTTTTGAACGATTTTTAGTTCAAATGGTTTTTAGCAGTTCGGCGTTTTACACTTCCGCATTATTTATCCTAAGTATAATTATTAATGTTAATTATGTATCGAGAGTGCCGCTCCTGCTACAAAACTGGAACCCCGTGTTGTTAAGTGTATCTTTGTGGGCTATGGTACTAACCAAAAGGGATATTGTTGCTTTCATCCGACTTAGAATAAATTGTATACCATAATGGATTGTGACTTAGAATAAATTGTATAGCACATGGGACATGTGTATGCTACCTAAAGGGAAAAAACCGTTAGGTTGCAAATGGGTTTTTACAATAAAGTATCATGCAGACGAAATTATTGAGAGATACAAAGCTCGCCTTGTGGCAAAGGGGTATACACAGACTTACGGGATTGACTACTCCGAAACCTTCTCTCCGGTTGCCAAGATAAACACCATCAGGGTCATATTCTCCATAGCTGCTAATAAGGATTGGCCTCTCTACCACTTCGATGTAAAGAACGCATTCCTACATGGCGAGATTGAAGAAGAGGTGTATATAATTTACTCCAGGAGAAGGATGCAGTCTTAAAAGGGCGTTGTATGGCTTGAAACAGTCTCCGAGAGCTTGGTTCGGTAGGTTTACCACAACAATGAAGAAATTTGGGTATGAACAGAGCCATTTTGACCATACTCTGTTCCTGAAGAAAGGGGTGGTCAGATCACATGTCTAATCATTTATGTGGATGATATGGTAATGATTGGGAATAATGAGAGGGAGATAAAGGAGCTTAAGAGGAAATTATTCATGGAGTTCGAGATGAAGAATTTGGGGAACTTGAAGTACTTCCTTGGTATAGAAGTTTTCCGGTCCAAGAAGGGAATCTTCATCAATCAAAAGAAATATGTCTTAAATATGTTAGCAGAGGTAGGTATGCTTGACTGTAAACCAGCAGAAACACCAATCGTTGCTAATCATAAACTCCAGACAACACCTGGAGAAGAACCAGCTGACAAGGAGAAGTATCAAAAACTGGTGGGCAAACTGATCTATCTATCTCACACTAGACCCGACATATCATATGCAGTTGGGGTTGTGAGTCGATTCATGCACTTACTACAGATTCCACATATGGAAGCAGTGGTAAGAATCTTGAGATACTTGAAAGGCACAAGTGATAGAGGAGTCTTCTTTGGCAAAAACCATCACCTTGACCTCGTAGCTTATACAGATGCTGATTGGTCAGGTGATCGAGACAGTAGGAAATCTACATCTGGATACTTCACCCTTGTAGGGGGTAACTTGGTTACTTGGAGGAGTAAGAAACAGAAAGTAGTCGCATTATCAAGTGCAGAAGCAGAGTTCAGAGGGGTAGCAAAAGAAATAACAGAGATTCTATGTCTAAGAAAACTCTTATACGAACTCGACTTTCCGCCAACAGAAGCATGCAAGTTATTCTGTGACAATAAAGCAGCTATTGATATCTCAGAAAATCCAAGTTAGGCATCGGAAACCCTATAACCTAACTTGAGGGGGAGCGTGGAAATATATTTTTTGAGGATATTCTGATTTTGTTACTCTTTTTAGCAAATGTATTAGGGCAAGTATATATTTCCTAGTTATATTATTTCTTTAATTAACTCCTAATTTGTGTATATAATGGAACTATAATGGTAATTAAAATGTAATACAAAATAGTATTCCTTAACCCTAAATTTCGTATTCTTAAATTCTTCAATTTCTTCCCCTTTATATGTCTTACAGGTGTACAACGTGATCCAAATGTAAATAGTAGTTTATTTTTAGATGCACTGCTTTCCAAAAAAAACATACTATTAATATATGCTATTAATATTTTATTATACACCACAAAGCATATAAACAAGCTAAGCACACTAAGATTGAGCATGATTACAATAAATAATTAAACAAGATTAAATGAAATTTTGAAAATTCAATCTTGCTGAAAAAACTCTTATTCAACTTTCATTTTTGATAAGGTCCGTAAATTTAACCATAATTCATAATTTTCTACATATTAATTTTCTTTTACCATTTTGCTATTTCCATCGGATGACTGATTTAAAGTTAAGTAATTTTATTTTGTGAATTCATATTTTTATGTTTTATTAATAATTTTAGTAGTTACTATATTGTAGAATATTGTTATAATATAATTAACCGTTTTATATTTTATATTTTTAGCTTTAGGTTTTTCATTATTTATTATAGTATATCTATGTAAGTTTTTTTGAGACTCAAAAATAAAAATATTAAAAATGTAGTTATATATTTCCTTATCGTTTTTCTCTCTTAACACATAATTTGAATAAATTGAATGGAAAAGTAAACAAGCAATGCAAGTTCAGGGAACAGGAGGCAAGAATAATTGACTACTTTTTCTAATTTTGATTTATTAATTATAGCAATAAATATAGTATTATTAATATATTAAAGTAATATACAAGAATAAATAATGTCATGACTCATGAATTAGGCCCTAAAATAGAATTTTTGTATTACACTTTATCATGTATAAATAATTAAAAAAATGTTTCAAGAGTAAACCCTAGAACATGTAATTTTAATTATTCATTTATTCTGTGTAAGTTGGATCATATGGTTGATGAATGGTTGAACTTAGAGCTTAGTCATGGAAGTCTCAAGGCCATTGGCAGGCAACGGATGTGATAAATAAGAGATTGGTACATTTGGATTCACCATTTCCCACCTGCATCATCCAAACACACATCATTAATAAAATATTCAGTATTTATTATATTGTATTAATTGAATAATTAAGTGTAATTAATCATGTTTAATTTCTGAATAAAATTAATGAACACTTACTTATATCCGATGGCCAAATGATGGATGAAAAGGGTCATTATTAGACGAATAATCTTGCTTCCTGGACAAGATCTTAAACCTCCTCCAAATGGAAGGTATGTACCATGTTTTGGGCGTGTCTGCACATTCACAGTTGATTTATTAAAAAATAATTTAAAGTTGAAATTATTCATAGCGCAGGGTGAAAGGTTGGATTATTAATATTAATTTTTTTTTATTTATATTATTAAATATTATAATAATAATTTGATTTTTATATATTACTCTCGCTATTTCGTTCCAATTATACCATTTAGTTTTTGTAGTCTATCCAATGTATTTATTAATACTAAATATTTCTATTTAAGAATAAAATACAAATTGAGAGTGTTTAATGGATAGGGTGAAAAAAGAAATGAGTTAATTGCTTTAAATTGAATAGATTATTTGACATTAGGAAAAAACACTAGAATAATTATCATATAATGTAAAAAATAAAAGATATATTATACTAAAAAACTTACATTCCATCTATCTGGATTGAAACACATAGGATCATCAAAGTTGTTTGGATCATTGTGAAGTTGTCTTAGCCATACCATTACTCTCCAACCTTTTGGGATTAAGTAATCTGAAATTTAAATATGTCAATTTCTTAAATATTAGCATATATTCCATAACATGTAACGTGTTGCCATATTATTATACATTGATGTTCTAGCTATTAATGAAGTAACTAAACAATATTTATGTCTTAAAATACATACCTTTAAATTCGGCATTTTCCATGACTCTTCTGAAAAGAAATTCAGAAAGATTTGCCATTCTAAGTACTTTCTCAACCACTTGAATTGTTGTTCCAAATGAAAACAATTTTTAGAGTTGGGTACATGAGTAGGTTTACTTCAAACATGAAATGAGTACATAAATTTTAGAGAAAATTATAAGAAACTACCTGATTTATACCCCTTTTTGTAAAAAACTACCTTATGTAAATTTTTTTGCAAAAAACTACCTTATATAATTAATAATACAATTCTTTGCAAAACACTACTAATCAACGGATTTTAACAGTTGACCGTTAATTTTAACCTTTGACCGTCACGTGACCCTTAAAAGACACCTCCCTCCTCATTTAATATTTATTGATTTTTTTACTGTGTAATTCCAATAATTTATCAGACAATATATAATTTTCTACACAGTACATCATATATATTTCCTAGTATAATTTTGTAAACAATATATTTATATATAATAGTGTAATTGAAATAGTTGTAATTTATTGTATTCACTAATATATAAATTTTTCCAAAAATGCAAATTCTTAAATATGGTAAATTCAAAAATAAATGTCAATCACTCAAATTTGTCAAATGAAAAAAAGACAAATGGTATGCTCACAATCAAACGTACTTATATTATTATATAATAAAATTAATAGAATGTATGATATGTAGATGAGATGAAAAAGAAATTCACTTTGTTGAGTACGTCTATAAATAAAAATGTACCAAAATGGTAAGTTGACTACGAATATACAATGCAATTAAAATTCATAAAGAATGTAGCATAATTTAATTCTCTATCTAATAGAATAAATAATTATTTTACAATTTACCAAAATAACTTTTTTTTTTGAAGAATCCTTCCTCTAAAAGTAATAGGGTGAGAAAATTACTACCTTTAGGAAGTGGTAGAAATTAAACCAATCACAATGATGAAAGAGAAAATCTTCAATCGCTAAGCTAATGTTAATTCTCAATTAAAAAAAAATCATTGATATGCTTTTATTAAAGGATTTCTCCCTCCTATGCATAATTCAAAATTACTTCTCTACACGGGAAAAAAAAGAACAATTGAATTAAAAAGGAAAGTAATGAATTAAAGTCAAAATGAAAAGTGGCCACAAACTAAGAATCTCAACTAAAAAACTAATTTTTTTTCATTGTTGAGAAAATAATGGATTTTTTTTTAAAACTTGGATATTTATTTTCTTATAGGCTATTTGTTTATACTACTACTTTAAACGTTACAACTATCAACATTTTGTAAACTGTTGTCAAATTGCTAAATGCTACTTAAAACACTACTTTACCTCAGATCAATATTTATTTATTAAGTAGCATTATAATCAAAATAAACAATTAAGCGTTACTTAATATGCTACGCCAAACGCATCAAAGTTAATTAGAGATTTTCAAAAATGTAAAAAAAAGATGTAAATTGTAATTTCTTCTTTGACTTTGTTGAGTACATGGCTATAAATAGAAATGTACCAAAATCGGTTGATTACAAATATACAATGCAATTAAAATTCATAAAGAAATTAAAGTACCATAATTTTAATCTCTATCTAATAGAATAAGTAATTATTTTACAATTTACTAAAAGAATTTTTATTTGATTTGGGAAAAGTATGAAGAATCCTTCCTCTAGGGTTAGTACTTTCAGTGAGTGGTAGAAATTCAACCAGTCATAATGATTAAAGAAAACCTTCAACCACTAAGCTAATCATTGATTCTCAATTAAAAAAAATCACTAATATGCTTTTATTAAAGAATTTCTCCCTCCGATGCATAAATCAATTGCTTCTTTGCACAAGAAAAAAAAAAAGCAATTAAATTAAAGAGAAAAGTAATGAATTACAAGTCAAAATGAAAAGTGACCGCAAACTTGGGATCTCAACTAAAAAACTAATTTTTTTCATTGTTGAAAAAATAATGGGTTTTTTATCTTTTTTTTTTTTTGAAACTTGAATATTTATTTTCTTAAAGGCTACTTTGTTTATACTACTACTTCATACGTCACAACTATCAATATTTTGTAAATTACTGTTAAGTTGCTAAATACTACTTAAAACACTATTTTACCTCAGACCAATATTTATTTATTAGGTAGCATTATAATTAAAATAAGCAATTAAGCGCTACTTAATACGCTACGTCAAACGTACCCAAGGTAATTAGAGCTTTTTAAAGATGTTAAAAAAGATGTAAATAGTATTTTCTTCTTTAACATCCAATTAATGGGAGAAACACCTACACAGTCAATGCGAAACAGGTACTTAAATCATCAATTTATCTTTTTTATGGTACTATATATTAAAACTTAAAAATTTCAAATAACAACATTAGAGAACTCTGCCACTTCAAATTAAATTATTAGTTGATTCTTTTTACAGTCAAACGTTTTAAATAAAATAATTATTAAGTTTAACGGCTTCCAAGAAATAAAGTGAGTAAAATAAAATTTGTAGGATTTTTTTTTGTTAGTCTTAAATTTTTTTTAGTTAATGGGTACACAATTAAATTTGAATATTATTTGTTTTTGCAATTGTTTAACGTCTAAGAGTTTCCTATAGCAGGTGAATACTGAATTTAAAGGAAATTTATAAACGGAATAAAATAATTTGATCAAAATATTTGTGTTTAGTAAGTCTCGTAGAAGACCATCTCAAAATATAATTATTACATTTTTATAATTGATCATTTTAATATTATAAGCGTAAAACTATAAAAAATGGTTAGCGGAGTGATCACGTTAAAACTATAAGTGATCACTTTAAGGTTATAAGTGATTAAGTGATCAGCAAGTCCGAGACCGTATCACCGTGAGACAAGTCCATACAAACGGCCCATTAATACAAAAATATAAAAAAATATTGAAAATTTGAATTTTGCAATAATTGTACAGGAAGCAATTTTTTTTAATTGTTTGGGCTGATCCAATTGAAATCGTCTCACCGTAAGACGACTCTCAATAAAAAATTAGTGTAAAATTATAAAGGAGATTTGAAACTATAAAAACTGATCATTAAAATGATCACATTAAAAATGTAAGTGATCACTTTATTATAGGTGATAAAGTGATCACTTTATAAAGGTAAAGGTGATAAAGTGATCACTTTAAAGTCAAAAAAATTACTTCTAAGATTATAAAAAATATTACTTCATTAAAATTTAAAAACAAATGACTATAGTAATATCACTAATTAATATTAAGGTCGTTTCATCGTGAGATGACTTTTATTATGTTAGCCCAAACGACTATTTAAAAAAAATTGCTTCTTATACAAGTGTAAATTCAGATTCATTGTTTTTTATGCCTTTTTTAGGAATGAGTTGCTTGTATGGACCCGTCTCACGGTGAGATGGTCTCATACAAGACTTGTAGGAAAATTTGAAATGAATAAGATAAATTATCAACAAAATGAATGAAATAAGATAAGTTTCAACTTATTTCCAAAAGTAAGCGTGCAATTCTAAACCTGTGGTTTGGGGTAGTTCGCAGTTAATAACTGCGAATAGGTAAAAAAAAAAAACAAACTAGTTGTTCCCAGTTACTAATTGCGAATAACTTTGACTTTTTTTTGACCTGTTCGCAATTAGTTACTGCTAACATCTACTTCACTTTTTTTTGACCTGTGCGTATTTGTGGAGCATGTTGTTCGCACTGCGAACAAGTTAAAAAAAAGTCAAAGTTGTTCCCAGTTAGTAATTGGGAACAACTAGTTTGTTTTTTTGACTTGTTCGCAGTTAGTAACTGGGAACAGCTAGTTTGTTTTTTTTGACCTGTTCGCAGTTAGTAACTGTGAACAGTCTCAAACCACAAGTTTGAAAATAAGTTGAAATTTATCTTATTTCGTTTATTTTGTTGTTAATTTGTCTTCATCATTTCAAATTTTCGACTTGTAGTAATATATAACACAAATTATTGTGAGAGATGATATTTCAGAGAGACACATTAGATGTATGGGCTAAATAGCCCGATCAACACAAGCCCAATAGAATTAGTCAAACTACGAAAACCTCTCGTAGGGAAATTGTGCTTTTTGTTTTAACAAAAAAACATGTAACTCCCTCCGCTTTCCTATTCACGTCGTCTATGTTTTCTGGACTCAGAGAACCCAAAACCTCTCAAGTCTCAACCGTTACCTTCAATTCCCGCCATCTACAACTTTTTATTTCTTATTCTTCTTCTTTAAACATAATAATTTAATCAAAAAAACCCTAATTTTTCTTACCGTCATCATTTTCTTCAATATAAATGGACGAAATTGTTAATTCAGCACTTGAAGGGATATGTTCACAAGGTATTAATGGAATTTCAATCTCCCTCTTATGGCCACGACTCCGTAATTTTTTGTCTTCTTCTGGGGACCTTTGCCCCGACGTTAAACGGGCTATCTGGTCAAGTCTTATTAATGTTCCGGGTCTTCAATTTAAGGACCAAAATGCATCTGAATTTGACCCGAAAGTAAAACCGTTTGATGAAATTGAGAATTTGGGTGTAAAGGTTTTTGCAAATGAGCAACTTCGGCGGTGCTTTGTTGGGCTATATGATGTCAAGGCTTCGAATATCACTCCTTCTCAACAGCGTGTTCTTGAGCGTCTGGCTCTTGCAAGGTTTGTTTTTTGATGATTTTAGATTGTGGTTTTGTTTGTTATTGTTGTTGATAGTGATTAATTTTAATGGGTAATTGGATTTTAATTGAATTATTGTTTGCATTTTGCAACTAAGACATTTTCTACTATGTAGAAAAATTGCTATTTTCGTGTTAAATTGTTTTGTTTGTATCATTAGGATGAAAATGAAGATGGGTTAGGACTGTTGTAATCCAACAGTAGTAGGGTTATCCATGATTTATGTTAGAGGAAAGTTGTTTTTTTGGTTAGTTTCTGGTAAAATCCTGGTCTTTTTATCTCACAAACAGTGACAGATTTAATGTATTTAATGATAATTTGTTGCTCATTTTGATACAAGGTAGTAGCTTTTTCCTTTTTTAGAAAGTGTGGTATGATTTGCAGAAATTCTGGGAATCAATTTTTAAAGCTATAGAGAGTGTATGACTGCCTTTTCTCAATTATCATTTGGAAATTCGTCCTAAAGTATTATAATTAGCATAACTTCCGTTGCCTTTCCAACTGATGATGCGGATGTATCCATTGTTACCCATGGATCATCATCGCCTTGATCATCATTGTTCTTGAGTCTTTGTGTTCGGACATCATCTTAATTTTTCTTGCAAACACATTTGTATAGTATGTGGACCGTGGAGCAAGATGAGATCTCTTTTCATCAAGCACACTCCTATTTGCATTAAAAGCAAGACTCCGACGCAATAGTAGAAGCTGAATCTTTTGTAATTCTCGATAATATTGAGAAATTTATAGATTTTCTTTCCATTATTCTAAAATATTGAAACAATCTGGTGCAATTTCGAAATGATTTTTTAGATAATTATCTAATTCTACTTTTGAAGAGGATGGATATGGAGATGAAGAAGACCCTATAAAACTATCATATTGACTGATTATGTTATTTATGATGGGATAAAACCTAGTAGAACGTACAGAGACGCTAGCACCCTAGATCTATCGCGGTCAGGGACTTAGGGTTATATACACTTGTATAGAAATCATAAAATTTCCCTAAAAGTTATTTACGGTTTTCAATATAATTATCTACATGACTTTGTGGACGACCTACACATTGATAATTGCGTAATTTAGTTAGTGGAGAGAGAATTAGAGAGAGTATTAGAGGAGGTGTGGATGAAAGGATCAAATTCATCCCATATTTATAGGCAAAATTCGACTATTTTTTGAATCCCAACGGCTAGTTAGGCGGTCTCAAGGAACCAGTGGGTCAGAGATACTGTATGGTTCTGGGGCGGTTCCATGGAACATGGCGGGGTAGGACGAGTGAACCGTGCGATTCGGGTGAACCAAACCCGTTCGTGGTTCGGGTTCTAATAGCGGTTCCGCAGGTTTTTTAGAAAAATTTTGGAACCTGAATGGACTCACGGGTTAGGCCTGTTCAGCAAACCCAAAATTCGTGTTAATTTGTAAATTTTCTTCCGTAAGGTGATTATTTTTCAATGTAATTACAGTAGGGTAATTGTAACAAAATTTTACCTTGTAGTTTTGCTCCTACCATTGATTTAAGCATCTTAACTGACATTTAATGCTACCAGGATTAGTAGAATATGATTGCATGAAAGTGATTTGTAACTATCGTGTTTTTTGTAGGAAACCTGGCAACTTTTGCTCAGTTTTGGAATTTTGATTTGAGGAAGCTTAAGTTCTTACAGACTCTTTTTTACTATACTAAGGGAATGGTTTAGTGTTTTACAGAGAGAATGGAGTAACACAGCATCAACTTAGCAAGGAACTTGAAATTGCTCCTAATAGTTTCTTTTATGTGGTCAAGAGGCTCGAGTCCTGGGGTTTGATTACTCGGCAGTCAACTATAGTGAGAACAAAAGAAGCTTCCTGCGGTAAGGAGCCAAAGAATAGTAATCCAATGCATACCAATTTGATTCACTTACATCGTTATGCATTGCCCTTGAGCTCTCAACAAAGACTTGAGATTACAAAAGAGAATATTAATTCTGAAGAAAAGCTTGGAGAGAATCAGAATGACAGTGGAGGAGACCGCCTTGAAGAATGTGGTCAAGATGATATGCTAGTCAATGATTTCTTGCCTGATATTAAAGCTGTTTGTGACAGACTTGAGCAAGCTGAAGGAAAGGTCTGCTATATTGGAATTGTCTACAATCTGCTTAGTTTTTGTGAAGCCAATAATGTATTTCTAACACTTGTTTTTTTTATTTTTTATTTATTTTATTTATTTTTTTTAATTTCTGTGATATCTTTTCTTGAAGGTTTTGGTGGTCTCGGATATTAAACGGGAACTTGGTTATCGAGAAGCGCGAGGACATAGAGCTTGGAGAAATGTAAATTGTCACGATTTCATGCTTGTCAATATGCTTTTTAGATGATGGCACACTCTAGAAATTGTTTGGCATCATGCTGTTTGTTTTCAGATTCTGAAAAGGTTGAAGCAGGCTGGTCTTGTTGATGTTTTTGAGGCAAAAGTAGAGAGCAAAGTGGAAGCCCCTACAAAACCGAAAAAGAGAAAATCCGGGGGGCAAAACAAGGTATTATTGTCTTATATTGACTTCATTGGGAGTTTTCAATGTGGTTTTGTAAGGAGATTTTTCGGAAGGCCATGTCATGAAGTTCTAAAGTTATATCTTACGTTTTTTATTTAACATAATAACTTGTGGATATGGTTTGATTTGTACTTCTATCGTTAAAGCCTAAAAACCTAAAGAACGTTGATGTTGAAGGAAATCTGAATTGACCAAAAATTTCCCAAGCTATTATTTGCTAGGGTTTACTTCTATAGTTCTATATATTAAATGCTTTATACCAACTAAAAATATGTTAGTTTTCTTGTTAATGAGTTGAGTTGGTGCTCATTCACCTTTTTAAAATTTCAATCCGTATAGTTATATCCAGTATTATATGTACTATTTTTGTTGTCTCAATTTCCCAAATTTATCTTCATAGTGCAAAAATAAGGCGGCATTGTACCGTTTCGGTTTTCAAATTTACTAAAGTGGTATTACCCGCATCGTAAAGGTGTAAAAAAACCGTGCTTTAGTCCATATCAAGCGATATTTCACAGTTTATGCCAAAAATTGACGGTACAACAACCACATCACCCCCCAATACGGCATTACCATATCCGTTACTGCAATCGCTCGTTACTGTATTTTGGCACTATGGGTTTCCTTCAAGACTTGTGGTATTTCCTCTTTGTGTAACTAAAAGGTTTTGATTTGAATGTGACAAGGTCTGGTCTAGTCACATATGAGTGGTTCTGATGTAATCTTATGAAAATCCCTAGTTTGGTTTAATCTTTTTAGTTTGGTTTGATTAGCCCGGTCAGATGTGATCTGAATTGTTTAGGTTTGATATGTTCAGTACTTCAGTATAACATAATTCACTAGCTAATTCTTTTTTTGAATTCGCGATTCGTTCAGCCCAAAAACAACCATAATTGGCTTTTTTACATTTGCGATTCGCGAAGAGATTGGTGAATCATGTGACACTGGTCTGGTTTGGTTAGTCTAATGAGGTTTGATCTGAATGTTTCTGGTCTGATTTGAAATGGCTTTGGTCTGATTTGATCCTAATTAGAATAAGTAATAAGTTGAAGAGAATAAGCATCTTGTTTTCTACTTTTGCTTTGATCAATTTACGCCTGTTATTGCTTGGAGTGCTCTTCAAAATTTAAGGTGAATAATAAATTTTCTTTTGGTTTGGCAGCCTGTCAGTTGTTTGCGACTGCTGAAGCAATTTTCTCGGAAACTTTTCCAACAAAAGATTTCAGATTGCCAGGATGACAATCTTGTATCAGAGCAGACTATCACATCGGGAAACAAAGTTCAAAGCACAGATCAGCTTGTAGAGCTTCCTCTCGAGCAACAAATTTTTGACATGATTGATAAGGAAGGATCAAAGGGGCTGCTTGGAGTTGACGTATGTTATTTTCTTTCTTGATATATCTTTCCAGATTAAGATGTTTCTCTTCCTGTCTTTCCAGTCTTCTTTATTAACTAATCTGTAAATCTGAGCTAAGTTTTTTAAACTTTAAAGCTTTGAGTGTTCAACCAAAACTACAAAAGGGAACATAGAATGTAAATGCTGTAACTGTAATGTCAATGTAATAATAGTAGTAATAAGAGTTAGAAAGGAGAAGAGAATAATAGAGAATGATTTTATATTAATCGATAATAAGCCCTTTGAGTGGCTTCACTCTAATTGGCTAGAAGGCATTACAAAACTTCCAAAAAACATCACATTCTCTACGAGTATTGCAATGTATATATATGTCTATTACTTTTGCTTTGTCTCCCAATTCTCAGTACGATGCTACATTGCTACCATGCTACTACCAAAAACTACTACTAAAGGAGGAAATGCCAGTCATCATGTTCTACTCTTCATGGCTCATGTGACCCATTTGCCCATTGTGAATTTGAGTTTGTCCCTTGCCACGCCTGGATTAAGTAAACTTTAGCATTGGACCTTGAGTGTCCTGATTCATTACAGAATCATGATTCATGAAGTCGTACCTTTGTCCACGAACAACGTTTCCTCTTTGGATTAGCCATACATAAATAATGATAGGGAAGAGAAAGAAAGAGAGTAGTGGGTTGAATGAAGAGGAATAGAACAACTTCAATGTAGTAGGAACCCGACTTGCAAAAGAAATTATAGTGCCATGTAAAATGGTACACAATCTTTCTTTTGTTTAAGTGAGGACTCACAGCTGACTAACTCTTCTGTACTCTTAAATCCTAATAGCTGAAATATTGATTGTGAGGTGCCAATTTCACAATTATTGTATTAACTTTTTTTATTCACTTGTCTATGGTTGAATGAATGTTTGAGTAATTGCATTTGTGCATATGAATTCAATTTCTTTTTTGTTTTTGTTTTTGTTAGTGGATTAATTTCTTTGACATCCTAATTCCTATGCGAGCAGGTTTGTAGAAGGCTTGGTATCAGCTCTAGAATGCTCGATAATTTATCCAATACGATGGTTTCACGGTTTGGTTTGCATCAGGTTTCAGAAAACCGTAAAAAAGGGTCAGCATATCGATTTTGGACGAGAGGAAATTTCTGCCCTGATTTGCCTAATCCTCCATCTAAAGGATTGCCTCATGATCCTGATGGTCATCAATCAGCTTCAGCCCCAGTTCTGGAGCCACCCCAAAATGTAAACTCCCAAAGACCCATTGCTGACATGGCTTCCTTATACTCACAAAAATGGCTAATTGATGAAAATGAGGAAAACAAGGATGCTGAGAAGAACCTTAAGCATGACTCTCAGCAAGGAAGTGGATCAAGCCAAATGTGTCTTGGAGGTTCTCCGGGTTTGGCCAATAATGTTATGAACAAGGTTGTGCCTGGTTCAACTAGTGAAATTGAATCAACTGAGGCTGCAGATAATAATCCATCCTCCAAGCCGACTAAACTTAAAAAAAGCCTGAGATATCCATCGCTGACTAGGTCCCAAAGAGAGATACGGATACTTGAAAGACTCAAGGTTTGTGGTCTATTTATTTGTTGAATTGAACTTAAACATGTTCTTTTCTCTTATGTTGTATTGTACTTTACTTCTGAAGATAAAATAAGGACATAAGGTTGTAGGTCTGTTGTCTTTTTCGCACATGTTGATTGGAGAGGCCCTTGTAGTCTTTAGAAACTTGACAAATGTTGGGATATGTAACTTCTGTGTTTCCTATATGAAATGATGTAATAAATAGCGGAAACATGACTCCATAGGCTGCATGGTGATATTGGGTTAGGATGTCTTACGAGGTTGGCTGAATAATAAGATTGGATTCTTAGCTGAGTCTTCTGTGAAATGTAGAATAATATTACTAAACCAATTGGTTTTGACAAATTGCATTATTTTAAGTGTTCGTGTTTTAATGATAGATTGGAGCTGTGTGTGGCAATGTGATCATCATACTTGTTCTTTTTCCTCGTATGCTTAGTATTTCTGGCATCTCTGTTTTTGTACTGTACAGGAGGAGAAAATTGTCATAAAACCTGAACTCCAGCAGTGGCTCGAGAGTTTTGAGAAGGACAAGAAGACTAGAATGGGCAGTAGAACCTTGACTCACTGTGTCAAGAAACTTGAGCAGGAAGGGAAGTGTAAACTCATGGTCTTTAGTATACCAGCTGTCACTAATTGTGGCCATCACCGTGAAATATTTGTAATCCTTCATCCGTCTGTTAAAGGTTCAGCTAATGAATTGTCAGACCAAGTGATGGATAGACTGAAATCCTTTGAGATGAAAACTCGTGGAGCTGTTTCTCTTTCAAAGAAGAATGTTCCCGTCCCTGAACTAATTGGCATTGAGAGAATTCCTCCAAATGCAAACTCAGATACTCAAAGTACTAAGTCAGAAGTTATGCGAGCTAATGGATTTGTCTTGGCTAAAATGGTTCGTGTAAAGCTCCTTCATCGTTTTTTATGGGATCATGTGAATAACTCTGCCACATGTAATGCGGTATCATCATCATCATCGACTAAAAATGGGGATCACTCAAGAAACCCACACAGTTCATGTGTATTGTTTGGGTTGGATACTGCTATCAAGGCTATGCCTTTTGAGTTATTTTTGCAAGTGGTTGGTTCTCCTCTTAAATGGACTAATATGATTGAGAAGTGCAAGAATGGTCATCTTCTGTCTGATTTTCCTGATGAGGAATACAGAAGTCTGATGGATCACCGAGCAAATGGAAGACTATCATGGCTTATTAATATTTTGCGGCGTCTCAAGGTATAATACGTGAATGTATTGTTCAATACTTTTTGATAATTTCTCTTTGCCTGTGCTTGACTTTTTCTTTCGCACTAAACTGAGCTTGTTTATACGTTGGAAATTGGCTATTAGTTTTTTGTCTATATAGTGCGTTGAAGCTTCTTTTTTAGTTTTACTCACATTTTCTTTGCCCTTTTTAGGGATGTGTTTTTGTTTTACTGGTTGCCAATTTTAACTATGACTTTGGTTTAGTCTCATCTGAACTCGATATAAATCAAATATAAAGTTGAACATTCTATCTATTGTTTCTTACTTGTTCCTTTTAAATTGGATTAATCCAGCTAATCCGGATGGTAGCTGAGGAATGTGACACGGATGCAGCCAAGATCTTACATGCCAACCTTATATATGCGTTAGAGCTAAAACCTTACATTGAAGAACCACCATCTATGGACTTTCTGCTTCAGGGCTCTGGTTCTGTGGACTGTAGACAGCATTTGAGGCACGACTTTTTGTTGTCCACCAGCGAAGCTGTTGAAAAATATTGGAAGACTTTGGAGTATTTTTATGCTGTGGCTGATCCAAAAGCTGCTGTGCTTGCATTCCCTGGATCTGTGGTTTCTGAGGTAAGAAGCTGACTTTTTTTCCAGTGTTTATATATCTGGCACCGTCACTTTTGGTGTTCTACTGTCTTTGTGTTCGCTGTTTTCATATAGCTCAGCTTTGCAGCATTTACGTAGAGTCAACTTTCCCTCCTAGGCAGATGCACGCCATCTTATCTTGTTAGAGATAATAAGGAGTTTGTTTTCGATTGACCTTGGTAGCAAATATTATATGCAACTTATTTTAGAAGACTTTTGAAACAGCCCAAACCAGCGTAAACAGTGTAATGATACTGTCTACAAGGCACAGCGGAAGACTTATAGAAGTCTGGGCTGAATCCGACCTGTGGCTAATAGCCACAACAAACCAATATCAAAGTATTTAAAAACTTTTTACATAATTAAGTGAATACTATTTACAAATTACAATTTAATTTACAAATATCTAATTTACATTATGAATTTCAAAAAGAAGTTCTCGCCTCGCATGTAACCCGTAATACAAGTATGCATCGTCTCCACTGCAGAGCTAACCTGAAAATGGATCTATCCCCCGCAAGGGATAGGCCCCATCAAACACTGTCAACAATTGAATTGTTGAGTGATCCAACCAACTATTATATTTATATACAAGTCATTAGCAAACATCTCCAATTTAATCTTTTGCTCGTTTGATATCTCCATATGAAACATTAATTTATCAAAACCCAAATTCTTTTAAAAGACCGTTTGGTATCGACATAAATACGACTAAGAACCTTTGGTTTATAGTGAATCAAAACACGGCTATAAATTTACAAGTTAATAGCGAAAATCAAAATGCGGCTATTACTTTACAAGTCAATAGCGAAACAATACGGCAAATGAAACATATGATATCATTTGCGAAACAAACAAAATTTTATGTACCAAACATAATTATTCAAAACTCATATTAAATCAATAATATAACAACACTTTAAAACGTGGGAATATATGGACCGTCATAAAGTAGGCTTGATCTAAATTCTGAGAACACGGGTGATCGTCATCACCGAAAATATTGTTCTTGCAATAATGAAACGGGATCGGAGGCTCGAAACCGATCCGAATAACCATTACCTAATATCAAGCTATAGGATTTCACAATAGTCCAGATACAAATATTCGTTGCCAATTCCCAAAAATGGACATTTTTCAATGTCGAATTTTATATTATAAAACCAAATAATAATTCACTTGATTTTCTTTGAAATCAATGACCATAACTCATTTTCATAATACAGTATATTTAAAAGCTCATATTTATATAGTTGTGAACATACAAAACATAATTTTGATCAAGGACTAGAAGCAGGGTAAGCAAAGTCAAAATCCAAAATTTCGAACACTAAAAATTATACAATTTTGCTCCAATATCAATAGTAGTAATACCACACCTTATAAAACATAACTTGAACTTTGAAATACTTAAATTTAATTTTAAATATAGTAGTTTGCTTGTAGGTTACCTTTCTATGCCATGAATAACAATCAATGATTAAAATACCAATCAATTCATCATCAACCATCAACATGTAAAAGCTTAAGTTACTATCAATGAAATTTAACTAATTTTACACAAATCTTAAATCCCAATATCCAACTTATATCACATCCAAATATATCAACTAATCAATACCCAATTGATACTTATGTTCCCATATTTATACTTGAACCAAACATCCATATTTATCAAATAAGAACCATAACTTAACAATAACAATCAGTAAAGAAAGAATAATAACCCTAATTTGATCTCAAATATCAAATAAATAACCTTAAGCATCCAATTTATTTCATAGTTTCTAATCCCACTTTATAAATTCTGTATTAGTACCATATCAAGACACCCTGTTAGTATTTTGGTCATAACTTCCTCATACGAACTCGTATAAAGGTGATTCAAGCGGCTACGCAACCGTGACTCAGAGCTCTACAATTCTTATGAAGGCACCAAAACCAAGAAACAATCAGAACTGCCGCGGAAATGGTAAAACAGAAAGCTTATTCTCGATTTTCATGACAGGCTGTTAGTATTTTGGACATAACTCTCTCATACGAACTCATTTTGGGGCGATTCAAGTGCCCCCGCGACCGTGACTCGGAGCTCTACAAATGTTATGAAGACACCAGATCTCAAAAACAATCAGAACTACCCCGAATATGGCTAAAACAGAACACTCAGTTTCTGAACTGAAATTTCAATATCCAAATACTAAATTTTATACTAGAACCCAAATAACCAATTCTAATCAACACTAAAAACAACCCAATTACTAATTGAATCCATATACTCATCTTAAATTCAAGTTGATACTTAAATTTGAATCAAAGACCCAAATTGAATCCACAAATACTAAACTACTTTAAAACATTCAATTAATACTTAAATAGAATAGTTTGTGGGTTACCTCAATCACCATTGAAATACCTTCCAACTTTCAATCTTGAACTTCAATACCATATAATCACCAAATAAACCCCAATTTAGCTTCTCTTACTTAAAATTCAGATTTGTAGAGATTAAATTGAAACCTTCAAACCCTAGACTTATTGGGGATTTCCAATTTATAGAAGTATTATTACTTATAAGAGTCTAGAATTGGTGATGGAAGAATAGGTAAATTTTTATAGAGTTTAAGAAAGCTTTATTCAACAAAAGGAATGAAATAGGGTTTAGAACTTTCTTTTAGAAACTAAGGTAGAAGAAGATGAGTAATGTTTGATTATACAAGGTCATAACCTAAAAGATGGGTTTTTAACTTTGTGTGGCTCATAGTTTGGATGAGTCATATAATGTAGTGGCATTACATGAGCTTATAGCTTCTTACATACACCTATTCATCTATTTAATTTTAATCTCAATTTTCATCATATAACTTACTTTGTCCCCAAAAATAATACGACTAATACCCAAATACATCTTTTACTTGTTCCCAATTAACTTAATTAACATACTTAAAATTTAATACCCAAATTAACTTAATTAATTACTATTGATTAAGCCGCTAAAATAGAGGCTGTATCAATTTCTCTCTCCTTTTATGGGTCTTTTTCGCCAGTAATTACCCTATAATATTGTTTATAGCTTGCAATTTCTTTTGTAAGCTACTTACATAAAAAGTTTGTCGAAATTCATTAATTGAACCCCTTGACTCTTTTTTAGGGGGTGCTTGGCTATTGGCTATTATTGTTGGCTTTTTTAATTGACTCGTTTGACCAACTGAAAATGTTGGTTGTTTTTGTTGGCTTCTAAGTTAGCTGAAAAGCATCTGTTTATGGAGATGTTTGATAAATTTAGGCATTGGCTGTTAGCTGTTTATTAGAGAAAAAGTGGGTCCACAAGCCAAAAGCCAACATGAAAAGCTAACTGAGTAGCTTTTTTATTTTGGCTTGAAAGCTGGCTTAAAAGCCGTTTACCAAACACTTTTTTGGCTGTTTGACCAACCAACAAGCCAAAAGCCAAAAGCAACCAAAAAACTTATGTAAAAGCCAACTAACAAACATCCCCTTAATCTAGAGGGAAAATAGAAAGGGAATGAAATCGTTTTAACCTCACTTCTAAGACTTTCTTCTCTTTCACCACCTCCAACCTTGCTATTTACAGCTTCCACTTCCATAACTAGTTTATTCGTTATCCCTTTCGCCAATTTCACCCCAGAAATTCTCTCGTCCTCTTTTAATTATTCATGCTCCCTTGAACTCATATCATTTCACTCCTCCGTACCTCTCTGCTCCTCACTTAAAATACCATCGCCGTTAATGTTGGCTCAAACTCTTAGAAATACATTCTATTGCCTTAATTTTAACAGCCAAGCTTGTAAAAAACTATTACTAGGAGAACCGTTGCTCTTAATTGAATTCGTTGGAAAATTTTCTTACCCATGAGAATGACTATTGACTTTAGCTTGAGCATTACCGTAGATCTATATTGACATAATTTACATCGATAGCACTTATAGCAATTAGTTCAGTGAAAAAAAATACAGTATACTGCTTTACTTTAATTAATTTGGACTCACTTAGAAGACCAAATAAAGAAACTAACAGTCATTAAATGAGGGAGAAACTTCAACAATTTTCCAAACGAAAAAAAAAATGAAAACTGCTAATAAAAATACATTAGAAAGCTTTTCTACTTTGACAAAGGATCCCAGATAAAGAAGATCATCCTCAAATTCAGCTTTTTGGGTGGATGGGGAAGTCACTTGCTCAAGGAAAAACCTTTTAAGGAAGAGAAACAGGTGGATCATAAATATGAACAATGAAGAGTTGAAACCGTTTTGGTAATTTGCATTGATGGCGTCAAAGAAGACGATGAGATGTAGAGGGAGAAAGCGACAGAGGGAGAAGATATGGCCAAGAAGATAGTTAGTGCGGCAGGTGAGGCCATTGAAGGAGAGAGATGGGAAGAGGTTTTACTGCTTTTATTTGGTGCAAATTTATTTTCTATGATTAAATGGTGTTTTGGTTTAAGTTAATAGCTTTAATTGTGTATTTGAATGACACTGGCAAGCTTTTGATGACTAATTAAACCAGATTAGCTATTTGGGTAGTAATATGAGGCAATATAAGGTAGTAGGTGATAGGAAAAAATAATCTGAAAAATTTAAATATACAAAATTACTAACTATATGGTAATAATTGGAAAAATGTCCCTTTTTAAATCTCTAGGATTGCAAGTAGGTGATACATGATAGGCAAAAAAGTAAATAAATTAAACAATATGAGGTTTCATGCAGGTATGTCTCTGTCGATCCTGGAATACAATTAGGCTTATGAAGGCGGAGCAACGTGCTGATCTCCTCAAGCGCATAAAGGATCAGCAAAGCAGAAGGCTCAGCTTTCAGGAGTGTGGCGAAATCGCCAAGGATCTTAATCTTTCTTTAGAGCAGGTGAAACAGCCTTTTGGTTCTTTAAAGTTTTCGATGTCTTAAATTCGATGGATAAACTATGGATGGAAATCTAGTCTTCTTCGTATATACGAAGCAAAACATTTTTTTCTGTCTTCTAGTTCGTTTTTTTTGTCAGAGTTGGTGTAAAAAGCATGCTAAGACACTTACAGGGACAGAGAGTGAGCTTATGTTACTAAATTTGCTAGTGAGAGTTTGTTCTTGTAGTATGTAATGGCGTTTACAGAATCCCAAATGGAGAATAAGTATCAATTGTTGGCTATTGATTGATAAGAGTGCTTTTTTAGCTGCACTTTTGTAATGCAGGTGGGAATTATGTGAACTGATTTCTAAGATCTCAAAAATATTTCGCAGGTTCTTGGTGTATACTATGATAATAGGCAGAAGAGTCTTAATAGGATCCAGGGAGATTTGGATATTCAACGTGAACCATGTCGCAAACGGAAAATTACTCTTGAAGATAGGCCGCCAAAGCATCCAGAAGCCAATCTACCAAGCGGTCTCTTTGAAATTTCACGTTTTTAGTCTTATCTACAGTGATTAACTGAGCCTACATGTTACTGATATTGAAGCATGTTGTGTTTTACGGCATCTATTTTTCAGAATCCTGTGAAGATGGTGACATCGAGAAGAAGCATACGTGTAAACAAAAGTTCTTCTGGACAGAGGAAGCAGACAGGTATACAAGGATTGTTATTTTAGATATATCTGCTTCTTCTAAGGCCATGTTTGTATTGGGAGTGAATATTTATGTAATACTTTCTCTGATTTTTATTAGTTGCTACAGATAGTGACATCTTGTACCAATAGTGACATGAATGACATTTTGTGAGGAGAAATGTCACTATCTGTGGCAACTAATAAAACCAGAGGAAGTAAAAGTCAAACCCAGAAAACAAGGCTATTAGAGCATATAATTGTTGTCAAGGGTAAAAAATGGTTGTAAATTGAGGAAATGGAGGAATTAGTCCCCTCATTTTGGGGTAAATATTTTTACCCGGGTAGGATAGAGGGGAAATATTTCCCTCCTTCTCCCACAAATGAGGATGATAATCTCCCTTTTCCTTCATTCTCTATCCTTCACCTCCCTTCAAAATTCACCTCTCTTCACCTTCATTTCTATAGTTTGACTTTTATTTCTCCTTAAATATTTACTGCCAATATAATAAGCATGCCCTGAAGCTTAGTGATTTATATAATCAATGAAATGGGATAGAAAATTGGTAGTTTTTAGGTCATGTACTGCTTGCTTGTTACACCTATTCACCCCTTAGACAAACATGTTTTGAATTTGAAAATCGTGCATGCAATTTAGTGATTTTTTTCATCAATTTGTGTGAATCACGTTTCACTATTTCTTTTTTCTCCCTCTGTTGTTTTCAGACAATTACTAATTCAGTATGCAAGACAAAGAGCAATGCAAGGTGCTAGGCGTGGCACAGACTGGTCCTTAATTAGTGACCTTCCCGCCCCTCCAAATGCATGTTGTAGAAGAGTATCTTTCCTGAAGAGAGACGTAATGTTCAGAAAATCTTTGATGAGGCTTTGTAACTTGCTTACTCAACGGTATGCTCAGAAGTTGGATCGTGAAAGTAAATTAAATGGAAATGAGTTTGGTCAAGGGTTCGATTCTCAGTGTCAACGCTGGGATGATTTTGATGATAGTAAGGTTAAGTCAGCTCTTCAAGAGGTTCTTACGCTTAAGAAGATAATGAAATTGGACCCTACCAAGAGAAGTGAATCTGCTGCTCAGGTATTTTTCTTGCCTTGGTGTAAATGCACTCCCTTTGATGAAATATAACCAGAAAATGACAAATTCTGAAAATTTTGATTGTGTCATCTTAAAGACGAAGTAGCTTAAAACCATACATCATTCAGACATTTAAACTTCACTAATTGGTGATCTATTTATCAACCTGTCGATAGATACCGTCGTTATCCTTTATCTGAGTGGATTATCTCATCTATTCATTTAGTAGTTAGTACATAGTGCTTATCCAATTTCGAATACCTTTTTCTCCATTCAATATCATTTATTCACTGTACCAGCATTTTCAGCTCATATCATTGCACTTATGGCTTGTTTTGTTAACGGTACCGATTATTGGTAATGGGAATGATTAGTAGTGTAAATTTTTATGATATATATTATGTCATTCCCATGGTAATGAAAGTTTGATCATAAAAAAAGTTTTTTTTTTCAAAATTTTCCATTACTACTTAATACCACATGATCAAATAATAATGCATTGGAATGAATTTTGTGAAGAAAATGAGATTGTTGAGGGAGAATAAGTATGGCCATTAAACATTTCAAGAGATATTCCTACCAAAATTACATTAACTTTCCATTACCATTCCCGCCATTTAGTACCGATTACCAAATGGGCCATAAAAGTCGTCCATTGCCATACCATGTTTTCAAAGTATCATTAATATTCTAGTACTCGGGTTTAGTATATTGCCATAATGAATGACTAGTCCAAAATATGTGTGCTTAATCTTAAAAAATAGATGAGAATTGGAGAAGCATTTTACATATATCTACACTTATCCTTCTGCACTTTTCTCTTTGAGGTTGGAGTTACTATAACTTCTCGTGCCAGGAACTCATCACCTGTATATATCTATTTATTAATTTTTTGAACTTATACTATCTTGTAATTAATTATCTATGGTTGTAGGACTCCTTTAATCCCACCACAACTAGTCGTGAGCTTGACGACAATTCTGAAAGACAAAAAACATGTTCCAGTCGTAGATCTTGGCACCATCGCCTTCCTAAGAAGTTTGTCATGCATTTGAAAAAGAGGGTTAGTGCTACGAAGAAAATAAATCAGTCTCTAGCTAGTTCTTGTGCTGTTGAGCTTTTTAAGCTGGTCTTCTTGTCCAACTCAAAAGTGGCAGAATTTCCAAATTTACTGGAGAAAACATTACGTTGCTACTCAGAGCATGATCTTTTCTCGGCTTTTGACTATCTCAGGCAGAAGAAAATCTTGGTACATAACTTTTGTTCATGTTCTCTGCTCCACGCTTCTTTCTGTGGGTATTTAAGTCATTCAGTGGAGGGCCTATGAAAAAGACTAGAACTGAATTGGGTTAGGAAAATATTCCGAGTTTTAATGCATAACCCATTTCAAAGCTGAAACTCTGATTTTCATGGGTGAAATATTTGCTTGATATCTCCCGAATATAGATTATATCTGAATGCTCTAGGGTTTTGATTAGCATTGCAGGTTTGGTAGCTTGCTAATTTGCATGAGTTTAGTATGCAAATAAAACTAAATTTAAAACGTCTTGCGTCTTCGGATGAGGTTGCAATCAGCCAGGGCCGGTTCTTAGCATAATCCGGGTAGCTGACTGCCTAGGGCCCCAAAAATAAGGAGCCTCAAATATTAAGTAGTGTAATTCAGGCCCTGTTTCGAGCAATACTTTTTAAGTGATTTGTTTGTAAACTTTAATTATATTTGAAGTAATTTTAGAATATAATGTTACAATACAATTTGTCTTGAATTATTTTTTTTGAAGTGGAAAATTTTTATCTTTTGATATAATGAAGGAGACATCGTAAAATAAATAGGGTCTCCAAAATCTTTGATCCGCCCCTGCATTCAGCCTATGAGATGACATAAGGGTGAAATTGTATTGGAAAAAGAGTGAAGTAATATCATTATGGGTAGGGGGTATTTTATTTGATTGGGGATTCTAAGAAAGTGGGTTAACCTGAGATTTATTTATTTTTTGTGGGAGGATGCATGTCCTTTTTTCTGTGTAAAGAATAGAACCTGAGCCAAATTTTTGATAAAATTGGAGTTCAAACTGATTTATGCTTGCTTTATTTTCAGAAAACAGTAATTGAAAGTACTATAAATCAAAAATAACTTTTCTTTGGGCTAAATGTTTGTAACAGGTTGGAGGTGGTACCGGCCACCCATTTTTTTTGTCTCAAAATTTCTTAAGTGCTATGTCTTTGAGTAAATTTCCAGCAAACACGGGGAAGCGAGCCACTAAGTTCGCAAGGTGGTTAAGTGAAAAAGAGAAGGATCTGATGGAAAGGAAGGTTGATCTTCCTTTAGATGGGCAGTGTGGAGATGTTCTCCATTTGTTTGCTTTAGTTTATTCCGGAGAGTTGTCTATTTTGCCTGTTTTGCCTCTTGAAGGTGTTGGAGAGGCTGAAGACTCTAGAGGTACAAAACGCATATATGATGACCATGAAATTGAGGACGAACGTGCGAGCAAAAAACTCAAATGCCATTCTTCGCAAGATTCTGACATCTATTCCCGACGAGAGAAAGGCTTCCCGGGTTTAAAAGTTTCTCTAAGTCGAGCCACAATTTTGAGGCCTAGAGTAGTTGAGATTTCCAAAGATGAAGATTATGCAACCCTGAACCGTAAAGATGATCAATCTTATCCGACTGTTGGTGAAAAAGTTAGCTGCCCATCATCTTCCATTAATAGTGTCGAAGAACCCCCTGATTTTGGCAGTGTTGTTCCAGCTACTGTTATTTCTGGTGAATCCATATGGGAAGCTACGACAAAATACCTTATCCATGATCTTTGCAAACTTAATAACCAGATACATGTTCAACTGCATCCAGAGCATATCAAAGCTGTATACACGAGTGTTAAGAAAGCTGGTGACCAGGGTTTGAGCATGTCGAAGATTTCCGAGTGCTTGGGCATGGAATGTATGTTTTGTTTCGATTTTACGTTTATGTTACTGCTTTTTTTTTCCTTTTCTCAATATGACACCGACTCTTTTGGTGTTTTTTCTAGGCTCCATTATAGCTGAACATGTTGTTGACACGCTTCAATCATTTGGCCTTGTATTGAGGGTTAGTACCGCTAATGATTACTGGATGAAGTGATGAACCAGTGTCACATGATTCACTAATTTCCTTGCGAATCGCGAATCAAAAAAGCGAATTATTGTCGGTTATGGGCTATTTTAGGGTCATTTTGAGTGAATCGCAAATTCAAAAAAGGAATTAGCAGGCGAATCATGTTACACTGGGATGAACACCTAATGATTTTTATGACCGCCATGATTAAATGAACTCATACAATTTCTCTACAATTTAGGTCAATGGCTACAATTGTGTCCATGTTGTCGATGGTAAATATCTTACCAAGTACTTTTTGACCTCAAAGCCGGCTTGTTCTCTTGGTGTTGCTTCATCCTTAGTCCCGAGGGAGGAGACACAAATGGTTGAAGAGAGTGAAAATTGTGAAAACATAGCAAATCGCATAGATGACATTGAATCACATGCTACAAACTCATCCGGAGAGGGTCTACCACCCTCAAATGCCATCCATGCTCGTAAGGAGCTTAAAGGATGCAGCACAACGAATTGTACATCCACTGGTGGGAGAAAGGAGAACCAAACCTTTGGTAACTCAACATTTCAGCCGATATTGCCTTGGATCAACGGGGATGGAACGATCAATGGGATTGTCCACAGAGGGCTTACACGTCGTATACTTGGTATTGTGTGTCAAAATCCCGGCATACTAGAGGTACTTATTATTCCTATGTCTGCTACTTTCTGCAGGGGAGGGGACTTGAAATTTCGCGTAAGGCCAAGATGCATGAATCTGAACTTTTCCAGACCGTGAGGTCGGGTGGGGGCCACAAGGATGTTGTTTTAAGTTATTTACTGAGTTGCATTATTTCATATCTGGTTGAGTCTCTTCTGATGTTGTATTGTGTGTGTGAATCTGACAGGATAATATCGTTGGTCAAATGGAAGCAGTACTAAATCCACAGGTATTTTTTTGCTTTCCCTGTTTGCTTTAAGCAGTATCTGGCTTCAGTTTGTTATGTAGAGGATATGGATACAAAAGAGATGAAAGACTAAACTTAAGTTTGACATTCCCGTGTTTGATTCTAACCATCATACGATCATTGTAAGACGAAGAAAAAGAAAAAGAAATGGAAGGAATTTAGGAGTTGATAGAAAAAGTTATCGACCTTTCCCCTTCCCTTCTCTTCCTTTCGTATTACACAGTAATAGCTAGCCTATTTACCTTCCCAGTCTCGAGTCTCGACTGTATTAGTCAAAGTTGTTTGAGAACTATACATTTTGACATGTCCCGGGGGGCCCTGAGTGGGAATCAAGCACTGTTTTGTTTAAACATAATATGTGAATCTCCAAGTGCTTGTTATTAGCTGCGATTACATGGAATATATGTTGTCAAAGTTAAGTTAACTAGGAATCGACCTGAGGGAGGGGGGGCACCGGGAATCACATACTGATCATGTTTGGAGTATCATCTAGGAGAAGACTAAGGAGTCAGTTGTAGAGAGATAGGTAGTTATAGAAAGGCGAGAAATGATAGTCTTTATCTAGCGTAAGTACCTTGAGGAAAGGATAACACCATCATCATCGTCATCGTATCCAATGTATCCTGACTAGGGGTGTTCAATGGCTAAATAAGGGCTGGGCTGGGACAGATTAGGGCTCTTTAAATTTGATATGACTTTATTTCAAGCGTGGCCCGTTTTCATTAATAGAAACTATTATTATCCCTATTGATCAATTTATATTAATTAAATTATCATCTATAATAATTAAATTGTAGAAATGTTAATAATTCCCATTGACATTGTCATTTATAATAACTATAGTAGAGCTCATTTGTTTATTTATAAAGGCCTGTTCCCGGCCCTTATTAGGTCCTTTTATAGCCCGCTCCATTTTAATTGTAGCAGAGCCCGTTTTAGGCCCATCTTATTTTCAACCCGACTCGTTGAACACCCCGACCATAGGTGAGGAAAGGATTACAAAGCAATTTAATGTTTCTTTCAGCAATCTCGCTTCAGTAATTTTTCCAGTTTTTAGCAAATAGAATTTTGTTTCCATTATCTTAGCAAAGTTCACCTATTTCACAATCAAATTATGAAATTTCGTCTCTTCATTGAATTATTTTGCTGCTAGAATCCTCGTGTTTAAGGACTGTTTCATGTTTCGGATGCCATACAAGATCTTATGGAAATCCGACGTTTTATATTTCACTATTTTTCGACTTTTGGAGTTGTTGAAGCTGCATTTTCCGACTATTGTTTGCATTTTTCCTCAGAGTTGTCGAACGCTTTTGGAGTCGATGATTTTGAATAAACATGTCATTGTGCGGAAGATGATTCAAAGCACTTCTTCAACACCTCCTGCATTGTTGGAAAACCTCTTTTACACCCATTTTGAGAAATCTAAGTTTGTTTCTCGACAACACTACTTCGCAAATCCGATGAGAAGTTCATTATTGTGATATTTGTATAGAGATAGTAAAAGTTATAATCTGATTTTGATCCAAATATTTATGATATTCGAAAATCCGGATATTCGAATATTAAATGTTAGCTTATTCCTTAATTAAAAAAATAGCCAATTTTCATTTAAAGTTAAGAGTTTTTTTCTCTCTATTTAGTTTAACGTTAAGTACATAATGTAATAAACATACATTTAGGATATTAAATCATACAATCACTCAACATAGTTGTTGGCTTGCTGCCACTGGTATAATGCCTACTATTGCATTTTAGAATGCTACTATGACAAAGAAAATTTGAAACAAATTAGTAATTTTCAAAAAAAAAAAAAAAACATAAACTCAATTTCAAAAATAAGCATCTTTGTGTCTGAGCTTAATGTTAGATATGGTTACAATTTGGATTATTATCAAGTTTTATTCTAAATGTAATTCGAACCTAAGGTCAAGTATATTCGCAGTTTGGATAATTGTCATAACATATGAAGGGTGGATAATTCGACATTGCTCCAGAATACACTTGGGTTACAAGTTCAGTTTACCTCCACTCATAGTCGAATTCTGCATACAGAAATTTGCTCCGACTCAAATTCTCATATCTTTAACGGAATGTGGATTATTATCAAGTTCAATTCTAAATGCATAAAATATTAACAGTAGTCTTTCAAATACAATTTAACAAAGAAAAGACGTCATTTAAATTCAATTTAGTTTGACTTTTTTATTTCTTAAATATTTACACCCAATTTAAGCGAGCAATAAGGACACTGAAAGAACTTCAAGTGCATCCAATAGCCTTAACTTCATGATCACTTTCATTTCTAGTTCAAAGCTTTCTAAATACTATAACTAGTAGAATGTAGAAACAGACCCTCCTGTCTGTAATCTGTATGTATGCAGTGTGTAGTAGAATGCAGAAACAAAATAAATTAATTTAAATCGACAAAAAATAAGCTTAATTCATTCATAAATAGTTAGTTTACTTTATTTAATGAAAGAAACCATCAAAAATATACTTTGGTATCGATTCAAAAAAATATATATTTTAGTATAAGTTTAGAGTTAAATTGGATTAAATATTTTAATAAGTTGATTTGTTATCCAAAGTAATTATTTTATTAAAATATATATCATTTATATACTTTTCTTAAACAAAGGAGTATATTCTTCTTGCATCATTCTTTGAAAATTTTATTTATACGTATTTCTATACTAAATTTCGTGCATTGCACGAGCTTTTAAACTAGATTTATATAATTAATCAAGTATTCTTGTGAGAGACCATCTTTTTGAAAAATGACCTCAAAACATAAAGCCAACAATCTTATTTCCATTTGTACTTCTATTAATTGAATTATTTAGTTACGTCATTTTCTATTTTGGTCCGTTCCACTTAATTTATATTATTTATATTTTTGAATACTTGCCCACCATCTTTTTTCAGTCTCATCCATATATATTTAACTCTCAATTCATTCCATCCAGATAATTTATTCTTCCTCTCGATTCATTACCATTTTCTTAGAAAATACGTCTTTCTCTTAAATGCAAATGAAAGTGGAGACTGGAGAGAGCAGTATATATAATTAATAATTAATATATGCTCCCACGGCTTCTCCTACGAAAACGACGGCGACGGAGACCACCCTGATTGCCACCCACTCCCACGGCCTTGATTGCCATAACCACCTTCAAAAGAACTTCCGCTTCCACTCCCACGGCCTCTATTGTCACCAGCGCTTCCACTCCCACTACAATCTGTAAGTATATACCTTTGGTATTTAAATCAGAATTCCATACATTCTTTTGAATTATGGTATTGCAAAATCTCTATTACACTCTCTACTCGGCGATAAGCGAAAATCTTTGTCGCTTTTGAGTTTTGATCCCTCTAATACATTCTACGCAGTAATTCCCTCTCTTATTTCTTTATTTTCGGCCATTATCGTCAATTATTTAATTCTCATGCTAAATTATTTCTATTTTTAAACACTTCAATCGTTACACTAATTTTTTTATGGCCAATTTGTGTTAGTTTTCATGCCGTTTTGCGCTGAATCCCCCATAAATCTTATAGTTGGAGTTAAAATAGGTTTGTGATTTTAATCAGTTATGGATTCCTTGGCATGGACATTGAAGAGTAATGGTAGCTTTTGTCCAACTTTTCAATTTTTTACTTTTTATTTCTATCTTCTGTGGGTATGTTTATATAATACAACTATTTAATTGTTTGGTCAATACTTTTTGTATTATCGTATGAGAACGATGATACTGTTTGTAATTGTTTAATGGGTTTTATTAACTTTATCTCTTATAAAAGATTTAACTTTGTCTTGTATTTCGATGTTGTTTACATAGTTCCTTTGTTTACTCCATTATATTTTTAAGAAAAAATTGTTTGGGAATAATTTTATTTATTGACAATCTGCTGTGAATAATTCGTACTATCGATTATTTATGAATAATTTTATCTTTTCACTATTTTTACTAGTGACACCCTTGAAAAAAGTGATTGGCTAACGAAGGTTTTCATGTGGATTTTATTTCTTCTATCCCCTTTATTTCATCTATCTCCTTAGAAATCTATTTTCAAACCATCATCTTCAAATTCCTCTTCCATCTTCAAATTCCAAATCATCATCTTCAAACCAAGAAGTAAACCAATACATTTTGCTGGCTTGATGTTGGTATTGAAGTTCATATTTTCAGAAATAAAAAAAATGAAGAAGATGGGTGAACAAGGTAAGTGAAGAAGAAGAAGAACCAAAATGAAGAAAGTAAGTGAAGAAGAAGAATAAGAATGAAGAAAATTAAGGTCAAGGAAGAAGATGGATGAACAAGATAAAGGGATAAAAGGGAATGAAAATAGTACCTGCAACAACTACATGGAAACCTGCATTAGTCGGTCACTTTTTTTTCAGGGGTGTCACGAGTAAAAATAGTGGAAAGGTGGGATTATTCATAAATAATCGATAGTATAGATTATTTACAGTGAATCGTCAATAATAAATGAGATTATTCATGACAATTTTTCATATTTTTAAAAAGTTTCTTTTATGTGGTGCATGTTTGTTACTTGATGTTGTTATTTGCTTTGTATAAATTTGACATTGGAAACACTTTAGTTTAAGCCAAGTAGTTGTCATGCTTGGATGTTTAGGGACTTGGAAGATTGCTTTTGTCTTGCATGATAATTGTTGTGTTTCGCCCATTGATGATTGAGTGGATGATCAATTATGTGCCACCTGGATTGTTTCATGTTTGATTCAATTTTTCTATAACAGTATATGTACGCATCCCTTTTCCCTTTGTTTTTTTTGGGAGTGGAGCGGAGGGTAGGGGTGTAGCTGTTAAAATGTGATTCGACTTGATAACTTGAATAGACCTGAAAGTTATCCGATTTGAAAATGTGTTTATTTTTAAGGTTTATTGAACCAAACTTGTACCCGTACCGATTGACAACTGAATCCGAACTGCGACCGATTTTTATAACCGACATATAACCGTTAACCGAGTCATCGAACCTAATAATGACCGAACTAAATCATATCTAACCCGAATCATGCGAAATCGAACTCGAACCGGTTAAAACCGATTTAACCCGAACTAATTCAAAATCGAACTACTGTAAACCTCAACCAATTTTTAATATAGAAGTATGATCGATTCATATTCAGTCATCTTATTAGTTAATCTAATAAAGTTATAGATCTTTTCATAAATTAAATTTTATAAAATACATAATTTCACATATTTAGAGTTAATAATCAATGGTCAATGTTTATTAAATTATTTTTAATCAAATTAGATGAAAAATGATAGAACTTAAATTTTAGTTTAAAGGCAAACAAGTAATAGTAACAAACTAATAATCACTATTGATTTGCATGGTAACTATTTTTCCGTAAGTAAAGAGAATCTGATCATTGATTAAAATACAACTAGTAAGTTAATCTGATATTGACTCGATCGAAAGTAATTAGTAAATTGTAGCCGAATTCTACTTGAAGAAAATACCCTTCCCGATCTGTACCAGGTAAAACCAAAGTATTTATTAACCGATGACAAATCGAGACCAATTGACACTCGACTCGAACTTCATCTGACACTGAACCGATGCAAACACAATATCTCGAATAACTAATGTTCAACCGAACCGCGACTAACTGTCGCGACTGGAGTGTGACCCGGCGGAACATGCATCCGGGAAAGAACTGATCCGAAATACAATCGAACTAAATTACAACGGTCTGAAACCGATCCGATAACCCGAATGAACACTTAGAGGAGTGATGTTAGAAACCTGTTTTTGGACAGAAGATGCATTAGCTTTTTCTAGTAAGCATTTGTTTGTCACATATTACATTACGCTTTGCTTTGGCTCTGTAATTACTTGACCAGATTCAGGATCTAGTTCTGAACTGGAGTTAGAATTAGATTCTTTTTAGTTAGATGATATTGTAAAAAAAAATCAAGAGCTATTGGTGAGGAACAAGCTATACAACAAAGGGAAGCACAAAAAGAATTGTATTTGCAGCTCAACATTCAAGAGGAATAAGATGGATTCATATTGCCAATACAGGAAGTGTTTTGTTTCTCTTTTAAATCAATATTTCCTAAGTGTATCTTACTCAATCTAGAGATGTTTAAATATTTTAGGAGCTGGAAGAAGAGGCTCATCAACCTCCTGATCTTACAAGTCGTGGAAGGCGAATACACCAAAGAATGTTGTGATTTACTATGTAAAATGTCACATGTCTGTGCATGACTTTATTAACAAGGAGCAGTTGAAGTTCATTTTCAGCCAGTCATGTTGTTCATGCCTAATATCTTTTTCAATGATTTTAGTTGTGCGGGTGCTCTCCAACTTTAAGGCTTTAAAGCAGAAAGGAGTGGCGAGTTCTTGTCCTCATACTATGGCTACAATGAGCTCCTTATTGGGGTGCTAATGGAGGTAAATTGATAATTTATTTTGTTAATTCAGATGTTATGTTGTATTGTGTTTAGCTTTGTGATTGTTCTTGTGCAGATGTTTCCACCTCATGACTTACTAAGGCTTATTGAAGCTTTTAAAACCCCGCGTCCTATTTGCTGAAGAACTATAAAGGTTTGCTCATGAATTTGATGTTCATATGATGTGTTAGTTCCATCCCTGCTCATTTTTCGCTTTACTATTTAAGGTTTAAGGTTGTATAATTTGTTCTTTTAGATGTAGACCCGCGGGCGTGACTTTGCTGATGTTCTATTAAACAGAGGAGTGAACTTAGCACCTATTGGCAAGTGGTCAAAGGTAAACTTGGCATTCATGTTTCGCGGGAAATGATGTGATCTTTATGTAGCTATTACAAAGTTACATTGATTTTTCCTTCTCTCTCTTAAAGGTTGGGCTGGTTTTGGATGGGTCACAAATGCCAGTTGGTGCTACTCCAGAATATATGGGAAAATTTGAAAGATATAAGTAAGTTAATGTAAAAGAATCTTAAAATAAATATTGTTTAAACAAATTTCCCAAACAAGTACTTTAAGTCCAATGCTAAAGATTTGTAGTACGTTCGCTCTTAGTAACAACGGCCAATTATTAAGTTGAGTCAACAAAAGTCAGCCCAGTAATGGGCCACTTCAAATGAACCTCTTTTACTAATAGTAGCCCATTAATAAGTTGAGTCAAAGAAAGTCAGCCCAATAATCGGCCGCTGTTACCAATTGTTGGGCCGACTTTCTTTGACTCAACTTATTAATGAGCCGCTGTTAGTAAGTGAGAACATATACCAAACCTTAGTATTGGGCTAAAAATACTTATTTTGGGAAATATGTTTAAACAATGTCTAATTTAAGATTTTTTTATATCAAATTGCTTATTTATTTCAAATTTTCAATATATAGCTGGACATTTCATGGTAATACATGAACGTATTGTTTGCGTTTTATGTAATTTTTTCTATGCATGAGATGTAAAGGCTTAGCATCGACCTTTCTGCAGCTTCAAAGTGCATCTTCTTTTTTGCCGGTGGTGGCCTTAGCTGCACAAGAAAATGAGAAAGTTGCAGATATGGCGTAAGTAATCATTGCTCATAATTCATGAATAAGCCTTCCCTCCTCCCATCCTTAAGGATTTCACCAATAAAATATTGATGATACTAAGAAATTAGAGGTGAATGTACATTGGGGCCTTGGCACCACTGAAAAAATGTATGACATGCTGAATACCTTAAGAAAAACTCTTAAAAATGCTGAATTTCTCACGTAAAAATTGTCATGGCTCACTTTTTTTTGGTTTTCGCCTATTTATCATGGGTGTCATTTTCAAGCTCCATGATAAAAACTCTGGAACCTATTTATCATGGGTGTCATTTTCAAGGCTCCATGATAAAAACTCCTTGATAAAAATTCATGAATAATCTTTGGTGCACATTGGCCTCCATGTGACCATATCCCTTACCAACAACTTCCCTTAAATTTTCTGTGTGCTTATTCTAAGTACAAGGCTCCATATTTATTTCCACCATCTTACATATTCCGTTGATATGCACTCTTGTTTGCTACTCTATATGCTCATAAGAGGCCAACCCTATATCTTACCAGAGCCTATTTGGCAGGTTTGGGATTATGATGTAAATAACTAAGAAATGGTTCACCTATTAAGGTCTGACATGATTGGTGGAGAGGCATAATTAAAGGATTGTGTAAACTATCCATAGTCAAAGTTTTTTTGCCTATGAATCTTAGGGAGCGAGTGATTGTGCAAAGAGTTAGATTAATCGTCGCCAATTCAATTGAAACAATCCCTTATGGCTGTTTATGTTGGGAAACTCTGAATTTCCTAACCATCTTAGCTATCAAGCTCAACACATCAAGAGACCTATTTCAGTTACCCGTCTTGCTACTTATCAACCTTGCAGAGTAGGCCCAGTTATGAAATCTTGTACTAGTATCTTTCTCTGTCATGATCTTTTTTTGGATCCTCTGATGTTTGTACTTGATTTGGCTTTTTTCTATATAGGTGATATCCAAAGACGTGTCTGTAAAATCCACAAAAAGTTTCAAAGAAGTCCAGAATTGTTCCCAGTTGTAGAAGGTTAGTAATTGTGATTGATTCGGTAGAATAATTATTTTGATGTGCCAAATTGAGTAAGAAAATTGCAAAATATTTAAGGAAAAATGGTTTAGAAAATCCCAACCTTGGGACATTTTAATAAAGAACTCTTACTTTTAGGATAGTCTAGCACAATAAAATTTAGAAGTGTGACGAAGAAAATTGACAATGGGCAGCCTGCACCTTATTCCTTCGAGGCATCTGACACATCATTGCGGTGTGTCCTCAACGACACCGAGGAAATTGATGAGGAGAAAACTAAGAAAAGAAAGAGAGGAGATGAAAAGCCACAAGAGAAAAAAGGCCACACAAAAGAGCAAGCTACACAATCGCCTTATGCGAAACGGGAAGGAAGAATCTCTAAAACATGCTGTCAAAAAGATTAGTGAGGATGCAGCTCCTGTACCAGCAAAGAGCAAGGTGAGCTCCAAGATTACAATCTTATAATATATGTAGCTTATTTTATGATTGGAAAGTTTTGACTAATTTATTCCGTTCAAGGAATTGCACTGTTTGAAGGCCATATTCTGCTAGGATTGTTTTGTTTATATTTTGCCTTTTATATATCAGGAAATTCTACTAATGACTTGTCAATATTCATTAAATTTTTAAATTATCTTTACAAACTTTCTCAAAAATAATTTTTTAGTTTATTTATTATGATATATTTATATGCTTGTTCATCAATTTTTTTGTAACTTTGACTTTGACCAAAGATAAAATTGCTGTCTTATTTTGCGAGAAGTTTAGTTTCCAATTTATTTTGAAGTTTATTTCTCTATTTTTTTTCGAAAAGAGTAAAAATATAAAAATATTCCAAACCCATATGATCCGGACTCCGGATGTTTAAAAACAAATTTGAAACCTGCATGCAACATCAAGTCAAGATATTGTAACTTCAAGAATTGAACCTGGAGTTTTTGTCCAAGGAATTGTTTGATAAGTGAGAATGAGGTATTAGGGACTTGGGTCCTGGAGTTTCTAGAATTGATAACTTTTTTTGTATTTAAAAAGAATTATTTATTGATACAACTATTGCTATGCTGTTGGTCTATACGTGATAACTTTTAATATACTACCTCCGGTCTTTTAATTATTGTTATTATAGCATTAATTATTCATTAGTTGATCTTATTTGACTTATATTTAGGTGTTTGATGTAAAATATATTCAATTGAGATTTTGTTTAGTTCATGTGCATTTTTGTAAAATTAATTTTTTAGAAATTTTTTACATATAAAATTGCTCATACAAAACGAGTTCTTGAATACACGGACTTCAAATCGATAATAATAACGTCATTTGTCTGTTATTACATAATACTATAAATTTCATGACAAAACTCTGGAAATATTTGTATGTAATCCCTGTTGACTTCATCAAATCAATAATTACCTGTTTTTCAAGGGAAATGTGATATAGTACAATCATTTGTGATGATGTCATTTAAAATTGTTAATGATCTCTCTTTAATAATCCTGTACATTGGGCAGGGGGTTCGGAATCCGTGTGAGACCTTAATGCAGCTCTTAATTATGAGGGTTTTATAAGGTGAAAATTTGAAATGATTAAGACAAATTATCAACAAAATAAACCAAATAAAATAAGTTTTAACTTAATTTCTAAAATAAGCGTAAAATTTCCAAACCTGTGGTTTGGGACTGTTCGCAGTTAATAACTATTAACTGCGAACAGGTTAAAAAAAACACAATAGTTGTTCACAGTTACTAATTGCGAACTTTGACTTATTTTTTTACCTGTTTGCAGTTTGACCTGTTCACGGTGTAAGCTGCTGTGCGTATTTGTGGAGCTAGCTGTTCGCAATTACTAACTGCGAACAGGTCAAAAAAAAAGCGAAAGTTGTTCGCAGTTAGTAACTGCGAACAATTATTGTGTTTTTTATGACTTGTTCGTAGTTAAAAATTGCAAACAGTCTCAAACCACAGGTTTGAAAATTTCACGCTTACTTTTGAAAATAAGTTGAAACTTATCTTATTTGGTTCATTTTGTTGATAATTCGGCTTAATCATTTCAAATTTTCTTATAAGGTTTGGGCTGAATAAAGTGACTATTAAAATAAAAGAACATGGGCTAGATAAAGGTCGACATTAACTCCCCCTTCAACTTAAACCCTAACGTTACGAATCTCGCTAGCCCTTCCTCTTCCCTAATTTTCAAAATTGAAAACTTAAACATCCTCCCTTCTGTCTTACACCAAACTCTTCCCAACCAGATTAGTTGCAGAACATACTGGGGAGATGCAAAGGAGAAATTTATGGCAGCAATTGAAGATCTGAAACTTGATTTCTTGGTCTCTGTGGGCCTCAAAAGGTCTTATAATGATCTATTTTTAAAAATTGATTTTCTGGAGAGTTTTGGTCTGAACGGCCTGTTTGGAACTTCATTTTCTATAATCTAAAAGGAAAGCTAATAACTCTTTTTGAATTAAGAAAGTTATACACAATTTTATAGCATCACAGTCCTAAAAAATATGATAAATGGGTTGGATTGGGCTTGATGGACCCATTCTGTTTCTACTAGAGGCCAACCCGGCCCTTATATGACCTGTTGCACAGCTTATGCCAGATGTCCTTTCCATGAAGAAATTACAAATACAAACAAAAGTTTACCTTTAAGTCTTTAATAATTACAAAAGTATGGACGTAAAACAGATTCAATATAATTTTTTTATGCCAGCTAAAGATATAAGAATATTCACAAGTGCATTAATTCTGAGTCTTTACATTATACAGCTCACAGACCGTTTCTAGTCCGAATTTTGCTTAAAGCGAATGAATGTTGCAAACTTCCAGGAGAATAATTCAACCAGTCAGGAACGGAACATGGGCGATTGTAGTAGGCAGAGAGATATTGAGGTTATGCAATGCCAAATAAGCTGCAATTCCCGCTGCATAACCAGCAAAAGCAAAACCACTCACCTGTGCATAACGACCAAGATACTTATCAACCCCATTCTACGTAGAGGAACAGACAAAGATTATGTCATCAAAATAAAAGCATTACCTTCCTCAAGTACCAAAAGAAATCGATCTTTTCCAAGCCCATAAATGCAACTCCGGCAGCAGATCCTATAATTAGCATGGAACCGCCAGTGCCAGCACAATATGCAACCAACTGCCAGAATTCAGAGTCTTTCGGGAAACTAGATACATCATACATTCCCATTGTGGCAGCAACAAGAGGAACATTGTCTATAATTGCTGAAAAAACTCCTATTGCACTAGCAATCAGTTCAACATTTGGGATATGGGAATCAAGGTAATTTGCCAGCTCCCGAAGGATTCCTGCTGCTTCCAAGCTACAGTCAAGAAAATAGCCTGTAAGAATAGCTAGAAAAGGTATAAAAGTGATTGCACGCAGCAATCTGTTCTTATGTGCAAAGTTGTCCATTAGAATTTCAGGAACGTCCTTATTATGCTTTACACAAATTAATTCCACCATTCTCATCTCCTTCCCCAGATCACACAAATATTAACAAAAGGGAAATAAAGAATTTTCAGTGAAGCACAAAGTAGCAGATCAAGATCAACTTTGTGAAGCAAAAGGCAAAATATCAACTAAAGACTGAAGAGATGGAAAAGGACTTGATGTTACCTGCTAACAGACAAAAGAATCCCTAGGAAAAAAAGAGCTCCTTGAGTATCAATTCGAGACAATGCTTGGGGAACCTTCAGTTTCTGTCTTTCTGATTCACCATAATGAATGGCATCTGTCAAAATCCAGAGAACACCCAGTCCTAATAGCATACCCATATATGGGGGCAGACCAGTTAAGGCTTTGAACACAGGAACAAAGATCAAAGCACCAATTCCCACTGAGAAAACAAGCTGTCCTCGAGGTGCCATCTGCTCAGATGCCAAGACACTGGAAGTTTCTAGCCCCTTTCCATTCACTTCACTATGAGGAAGGGAAGCGATAGACATAGTTTCAGCAAAAAAGAATGAACATTTTTTTAAGCAGACATAACTACCAAACTCATTTTTTGAAGACATGTACCTTGTAAGAGACATAAGGGCCAATGGGACAGCCAATGAGATAGCAGAAGGTATAACCAAGTCCTGAACAAATAGGAAATATTAAGTTAGCAGAACATGTCCTATATTGGAATCAGAATGCAACGGGGCCACCCCGCAAAAAAAGCTCATGCAAACCCTTTGTTTTTTATTGTGGCCACTCCCAATGTTAAGTAAAATAGGAGTATAAACAAAGGCCAAAGAAGGTTTATTCTTACAAGTAAATTAGAGAAAGATGAGCATCACAGCGTGGGCCCATTATGGCATTGTTCATACTGCTTTTCATTTCTTCTTTGAAGACTTAGAGGCTGTGGCCTCATGTTTTTTAATTATAGATTTTGGGACAATATAATTTAATCAACATACTGGTAAATAGACAATGAAAATTTGGAATTATGGAGATGAATAATGTCTAAGCGAAGTATTTGCAATAGGAGTCAAAAATCAAAATGATAATAATAAGAAGGTGGGTGCAGTTATATGTTAATTGAGTGTAGTAATTTTAGATTGGCTGTTTATGCACTTAGATTGAGTGTAGTGAATTTGAAGTCCATCTTTATAATACGTACAACACAGGCAATTTTGATTTTGGATGAGTGACATTTCTAACAGCATTAGCTTCAATTTTTTCCTAAAATGTCTATACTTTTTAAAGAAAATTCTGCACTAGGAAATCTATGCTCTTTTTAAATGTATGTATTATATTATGAATTTAGTATTTGTTTGTTTTTAGTCAGCAAAAAATTATTGGTCCTTCTAGTTAAATTTGTCAAAATCCATCACTGTCAGAATGGGAGAGAAATTGTCCAAATGATAAGACTCCAGGCAACATCATAAACAATAAGTCAATAACAGGTTAAAATTTGCATAGCCAGAATTTTTTGCAACTTTTAAGATGCAAATCAGGAGGAAGATTGCATGGTGCTTGTCGCAGCCATGCTAAAACCTAATCTTACTGAAAAGCCTTGGCTTTCTGGAGTTTTAAATCAATAACAAATTACTAACCAAGAAATAACCAAAATCTCAGTATATATAGCAATGTATACATTTGTTGATGTTTGATATATAAGAAACTAACTGCAGAAGGACCAAAAAAGTCAGCTACTAAGCATGTAAAATCTCCCTCTTCCGGGCATAAATAATCAACTAGTCTCTTGAGAAATGTATCTCAAGCCCAACCCATTAAAGATTAATACCTACTTACCATATTCTTAATGGCTACTTACATTATCCTTAATGCTTACTTTCAACATCTTAAATGTCTACCTACATCATTCTTAATGCCACTTATAATATTTTAAAAAATATATAATGGGCCGGCCTAATTAGAGATGGTCTCTCACAAGAATTTGTGTAAAAAAATTTCCTCTTTACAAAGCATAACTTATGCTCGACAACATCGTTACCATATTCATGGAAAATCAGAGTTTTTGCATAAGCAGATAATAATAAGGGAATGGATACGGGAAACCCAACCCCAAGAAGCCTGGAACCACAAGGGGTAGGAAGTATAACAAAAAAATAATGGCTGTTGTCGTGATTATGGTAACAATTGCAGGCCGTGGAAGCGCGCACCTTTTTGTGTTACGAGTGCCTCGCCATGTGAATTGTTAACTTGAAAATTCCACTTAATTATAGTACTTCACGTTAGATTATATATTAGTTTCAGAAAAAAGTAAGATTATATAATAAATTGAAGCTTATAATAGACCTTTTAGAACTGAATATATACTAAAAATAAATGCTAGTATTTTAGAATAATATCTTATATTGGCCGTAACTCCGTGACTTTGAATCACAAGCAGTGGCGAACTCAGGACTCAAACTCAGTGAGAGCACAATATTTAAAATCATAATTAAATAAGAAAATCATTAATACAAAAAAAAAATCAATTTAATCCTATAAGAGAATATTTTATGTACTATTTCGACGAGTTTTCATATCTTGAAACTGACGAATGACACTTTGATCTCTCTCTCTATATATATATATTAAACAATAATATATCACTAATCAACAATTATTAATTGAAACTTTTATCAAAAGCAATTCACTTTTTTTTTTAAATTTGTAACTTAAATAAAAATTTTATAAGAATCAATTAATCCAAAACATAGTTAAATAAATAATCAAACAATTAATCAAGAACATATATACAACTAATTTAAAAATTGATAATAATTGAAATTAATCAAGAACAATAATCAATTAATCAAGAATTTATATATAATTTATTCAAACAAATTGATAGAAATTGCAATTAATCAAGATTATATTATCATAATTGATAATCATTTGCAAAATTGAATAAATTTGCAAAATTGAATTAATTAAAAAAATCGCACCTTTGATTAAACTTGACTATAATTCCAAAAGTTGGATGCAATGGTGGTGGTGGCAACCGGAAACCAACGGTTTACGGTGGCAGCCTGGGGGGAGGGGGAGGCGGTGGAGGTGCAGACAGCAGACGGCAGACCCACGACACAGTAGTGGACAATGGTGATTGGGTGACTGTGTTTGGTTTATGCCCTAATAATAGTGAACTGATTTCGTGATGGTTTGTATTATTAGTTTAGTGGAACAAAACCAGACTATATACAATTGATTTCAATTTATATCACTGATATTATATGTCTCAGTTGGTCGCGAGTGCAAATTTATACAGTCGCGCAGTCGTGAGTTCGATTTCTCTTGGCAGCAGAAAATTGCAAATTTTTAATTTTTTTTTCAAATGCCAGTGAGGTTACCTGCGGGCGCAGGAGCCTACTAGGTCCGCCCCTGATCACAAGTTATGTAGCAGAGTGGTAAGCTCATATAACGGCCGTTATGTAACAAAATGACCTCACTTATACCAAGCAACCTAATCAGAATCGAGTAACATGGAATATTGCTTCATAAGATACAACAAACCTTCATTGTTGGCAGTGTGGATATCTGACCGTGTATCCAAAGCATCGTAGTTGTGACATCACCAATGGGAGTCCAAGCACCTCCAGCATTTGCAGCAATGACAATAACAGCTCCTAAAATCCTGGCACAGTTTGGTAAGTGGGAAGAAGATTTAGAAAGAAACCAATAAACTATGAGTAGAAAGCAAAGCTCTTAATTCTCTACACTGATTACATAAAGGTCTTTTTCCAGTCAACAGTTATCCAAGTAGGTCTCCTCTTTAAACAACATTCCTTTGCCCAATGCCCCTAAGCCCTGAGTGGCTCTCGCCTACACAGCGCACGTACACAGCCTTACCCTTGTAATAACAAAGTTGTTACCTATTGACCCTAGATTGCAAACATCACTTACAGATTTACATATATATAACAAGCACACATGAACTAATGAGCCTTTTATTTGGTCCATGGAGGATTAAAATTGAAATAATGATACCCTCATATCACTATTGTAAATTGTGATCATACCAACTTTCTTATAATGGACAATATAATGTCTTCAATACATTTAGCATGCTTGTGGAGCTTTAACAACGCCAATGCCTTAATCCCAACAATATGGGATGGTTATAGTAATTTTTAACATTCAAACTACAAAGCCACACAAAAGAAAAATACCTAAAGGCTAATATTGAGTCCATTTATTTAACCCAATGCTATTAAGCACCTACTACGTAGCCGAGGCTTAGGCCTTTAGGGGGCGAATGTACCCAATGTTATCCTTGTAAAACAAGGAAGTTCTTAATGTTTCCGATTGAACCTTAATAGAAGCATTCCACGATTTCACATGAATAGAAATATTGCATGATTTCACGAGTCATTTCACTATTAGTCCATTGTAATTGAAACCAAAGAATTATAAATTTTTGCCTCCATTAAAATTCTTAAAAAACTGTTACTAGAAATTCATGGAAACTTACTTGCGGTATTCTGATGGGGGAACTAGTTTCCTTAATAAAGAAACCATGACTATTGTAGATGTCAGATTGTCAAGAATTGCACTCAGGAAAAAGGTCACAAAACCAATCTGCAATGATAATTAGAGCACTAAGTAACATCATGATTTAAATGGATGCAAAGTAAAGCCAATGGTTATAAACAAATTCAATATAAAGAATATAATCAAAAACTCACAAGTGAATAATTCAAGTGAAAAAGTTTGCAAAAATGTCAAAGGCTTAATCCAACAATATAGGAAAATTAGTTAATGTGTTCTATATTGTTCCCCAGCCTCGTAACTAACTTTCAATCCACCAAAAAGGCGGAGCAGATGTGAGGTGGTGTCGCTCAACTACCCAAAAAAATCATGCACAATAATGTTCAAAAAAAGAGAAGCCACACAACCATCGACCCAATCTCCTATGAAGTGATCATTACTTTTTAATCCTCAATTTGGGAAATAGAATCCGTAATTTTGTATTCAGTCTTTCACCGCTAAATATGAATATTGAACCAAAAGTTTTAAGAATATAAAATCAAAAAAGCTTCAAAATTCTAGATTTCCAGATCCCCGTTGTCTAAACATGAATGCCTCATGCCAAGTTCAAAAGATGGCACCAAAAACTCTCATTTGATAGAGTGAATCAAGCAAAACATTATCTGATTTAAAATTCAGACATCTTTCGAAAAACTTATCATCACGAGTCACAACTCAAATAAAATATTGACTTATTAGTTTCAGTGAAAGGAAATGGTTACCATCACAAGAAATATTGAGATGCATGCAAGTATACCAGCAAACATAAGAAGACATAAGATACATAAAATTTGCTTACGTAACCAATAACCAAAAAGTAGTAAATTAAAGGCCTAATTCAAAGTCTTGGTAAAAGAATTATTGTGGTTTTTTATAATTTTATATGCTCCTTTTTTAGTTGTTTATTGGTCGTTTAGGGCCGTTTTAAACTTATTTACTCCAATTGATGCCTTCTAACAAATTTGTGAGAAAATCAGTCAATTATGGAGTATTTGAGTTGTTATTGTGTAAAGTATGGCTAGTAGTGTTTGCAAGAAAAGAAGAAAGTGTGTCTTATGTTGTTAAAAGTGCCAAGCCATATGAAGAAAGTCAAGCAAGAAACCAAAAATTAATGTTTCCAAAGTCAAAATTTCTCCCAGCTTGCAAACCCGAGTCGGCTGAGGAGGGTCCTTAAGCCCCGGCGACTCAGCGAGAAAAGAAAAATTGATGCATTTTTCCAGCAAGAAATGCCCACTCGGCGTGAGGGGAGGAAAGACAATTGCCAAGTCGGCGACTATTGCTGCACAAAAGTTGATTTTCCAGCACAAAAAGCCGACTCGCTGAAGTGCAGCCCTTGTGAAAGCTGACTCGGCGAAATGTAACTTGGGCTGCACAGGAATTTTTCAAGCTGCAGTTTTCTTAATCTTTAATTAGTTTTCATTGGCTTTTAGGGTAAAGTCCTTTTGAGTATAAATAGGGAGACAAACTTCATTATTGGGGTTCCTTCATCTTCTACTCCATTGAACGCCCTTTACAATTCTTGTAAGCATTTAATTTTCTTCTCATTTTAATTTCTTGTCAATAATTTGCTTTCTCATTATTAGTTTAATTTTTCTTTGTCAAATTTGTTTTGTTTAATCTTTCTTTGTCAAACTTTAATTGTTTTTCTTAGTAGTAGTTATTAATAAAAGTAACATTATTTCTCATAAATTGTCTCTCTTAGATCTTAAATTATGTCCTTTCATATTTTATTTATTGTTTTTAGCATTATTATTATAATTTTTGTCATGTTTAGTTTTATCTTAGGGTTTTTATCTATTGCTTTCACCATGAATGGTGAGTAGATCTATTTTCTAAGGCTATGGTTTGAACCTATAATTCAAGTATGATTTGACCATTAAAGGTGTCTATAAAGTTAGGATTAAAGTGATTAAAGTGAGCTAATAACCCTAAATTAAATATGTTTTGTTAAACTAATCAACAGAACTAGCGTGTGAGATTAGGATTTACTTTGCTTCAGGGTAAATTTTAATTAAATTCTTATTTATTCATTCAATTAAAACTAGCATGTGAGAATTGAATTAATAGGGTCTAAATCTAATAGTTAATCAACGAGAGTTTGAGATTAATAAGATCTTATTTAATCACATATTTAATCCGACATTTTATAGACACTGATAGAGGTTTGATCATACAAGAAATTTTAGGGGACTTCCAACACCCTAGATTTCTTTATCATACATTTTCAGACCAATTATCATTGCATTCTTAGACCATTAGATACACAACATCAATCATTTATCTTTTTCACCAAGCAATACAATAAGTAGAGATTAGCAATTTCTTATAGCTTCCTTGTGTTCAACCTGCAACTACACGTTTATCGTGCACTTGCAGTAAATAAATTTTCACATCAAGACATGGCAAATCCATATTCTAATATGAACTCTAATATTCTAACAGTCTCAACCATATTCTAATATGAACTCTAAAGCAACTGATATAGAAAACATCAACCATAAATCTCACTAGACATGGCAAATCCACAAAAGCAAATGCATGTGTGATGGTATGTTATGCTATAACAAAACATAATACTTACCACCCATAGGAGAGTACGCGGCTTACGCGTTGTAATGTTCTCGGTGACTAGTTTAAAGCCTTGATGAGCATCAACTATTTCGACAATTGTCATTGCACCTAGTAGAAAGAATACAATTTGGCTCACTTCAGCTGTAGCATGCTCTAGCTCTGACATAGCTACCTCCGTAGAAGGAGCCTACAAATTTATTATTAATGAGAAAAATTAAGCACATCTTATGAGAGGAATTGTTTCCTTCAAGATTACTCTATATACAGCTAAAAAGAAACTAACCACATCTTGATTAAGGACTTTGTTCATATGCAAATGTAATGGAAGAGTGATATCCTTGATTTATACCGAGATTTGTATAAATGATATATTATAGCATAAAAGTCAAATTATACCATAAGAATGATTTCCTCATATGGTCAAAGTATTTGTATATCTTGGCATATTAAATGTAAAATCAAAACGTAAGAAAACAATAAACATAATGATTTTAACTCCAACAATCACAAGGAGTGTTAGAATCAAGAGATCATCAAGCAAAATGTGCATTACATTTCAGGACCAACATATTTAATTCATTATGCAAACTCATTTCTTCCATACAAACTCTAATGGCTTGATCTAGATTCATATGAAGATAGTGAACGCTTATAATTGATGTTGTAAGCATTTTAAGTAAACATTACTCTCCCCTATTCAAATTAAATGTCCCATTTAGTTTTGCACATTTGTTGATGCACTATTTTAATTCTAAATATTGGTAATTGTGCTTGGTTAAAAATTTCAATGAGTTGATATTAATAAAATTTACATTGAGAAGAATCAAATAAGATCTCGCTTGATTATCTTTTAACTTATAAATTGAGAATAAAATACAAACTAAAAGTGATTGGTGAATAATGCAAAAAACAGATGGGACATTTGATCAAAATAGGATAGAGTATTTTGGTTTTCAAGTTTCGTAATAACATGTCAAAGAGCCTGTGGAGTGTATCATAGTATGGAGTTTGAAGAATTGAAGGGCAGTTAATGAAGATCTTGACATTGTTGCCATACGTACACAACCAATATTTCCATAAGAAACAAAAACAATCTTACCCCTATACATCTAACGGCCCACAAGCTTACTCCCATGAGTAATCCTACTCCACTTTTGTTGAAGGCTAAAGATTCCTCAAATATTATCCCAATGTATCCTATGCCAAAAAGCAATGTCATAGCAAGATCCTGCATCACAACATTTCACTAGTGCTCATTTGTTAGTATGTATCCTTTAAATCCAGATTGATACTCCTCCGTCCCTTTGAATTTGTAACAAGTAGAAATCGTTTCTTTATTAATTTCTTGTTTAGTTTCAGGTAGAATTAGACAAAAAATTCAAATTGTGTGGATAAAATGAAAAGAAAGATTAAACTTGTGGATAAGAATTATGATAGGGTGTGGGGTCATTGTCAAAAAAAAATGTAGCAAATTAGGTGAGACAAACTAAAATGGAAATTTTAGAAAATTCAAGGGCCGGAGAAGTATGCATTAGCAAGGCACCTCAACAATTCATTAAAACAGTAGAGACTATAATTAAGAGGAACCTGATTTGCAGCAACCCAAGAATGGTTAATGGCTACTGTACCCGTCAGAGCAACTGCAAAAACAGCAAGAGCCTTCACAAAATCAGTCTTTGGCTCGTAATTGGCTTCTAAATCTTGGGAGCTTGTTTCATCGATAGAACATATAGGATCACATTCTCCTGAAGACGGTATTAGTTCCTGAGACTGTCAAGGTAAATAAACAACTCAGAAGATGGCCCATCAAGAAGCTACAGCCCAAGTGAAATAATATGCAAGATAGCGCCATCTAGCTATTCTACCGAACCAATCCAAAATGACGAAAAATGTGGTTTGGATTTTCTATAATATGATTTGTATTTGCATTGGAAAATAAAAATCCAAAAAAAATTGATTTCGACTAGGCGTGTCAACTAAAATCTTAAGTGCAACAATACTAAGCCTTTATTCAAGAATCTAAGTGTCATTTTTTTCAGCCTCACATTTGGTTCTGTTATTTTATTTTATTTTTTATTTACTATTTGGTTCTTAATTTGATTTTCATTTAGAATTAATTTTTAGTTGAAAAATTGGTTTGATTTAGTTTGGATTGGACTAAAAAAATGTACTAATGGAATTCGGTTTGGTTTGGATTGTGACAAAATGTGATTTGGATTTGGATTGAAAAAAAAGTAATTAACTTCGGTTTGATGATTAAAAAGCAGACCAAACTTTCACCCCTAATTATACTAACGGGCCACCAAGGACAGAAAACAACAAAAACTTAACGTGCCAACAGCCAATAAGCATTCCAAACCACTAAAAAAGGGTCTCAAACACGCTCAAGAGGAGATGACAGTTGGTGACATATGTCACCCACAACAAAAACAATCAAGCGTTTCGGTATGTGGATGCAGGTCTACTAACAAGTACATCAACAAGAAAACTAATTTGCAGGATATATTTGGAAAGTTTACACTCAATCAAGAGTCAATACCATGCTTAGATGGGAACCAATTGGCATTAGGGTAATGTTATGTTGTTGTACATTCACTCGAGAAACATGACATTAATCTATGTCTTAAAAAAGTCCAACAAATGAGAAGTGACCAAAGAAGTAATAAAGATATGGTAAGAGCAGTAGAGATTTCCAACAATTGTACAATTAACTTCTAAAATAAACTCTATGATCTTGTAAGGTAGCTTCCTATGATGTACCATCCCATCAGCTTTCAAATATTCTTCTACAATTCTGTTTTTTATCCATACATTTAACCATTTACAACGACCTAAGCATGTTTTATAAGAAAAACCCAAACTTCCATAACCACTAACAATTAAAAGAAAAAAGTGTTTTTCCATTAAAATACAATAAAGTTGAAACTTGAAATGTGAGACCATATTTTTTAATAAAATCCCTTTTTCTTACAACACCAAACATCAACATGGTCAGTTGTAAATGTAAATGATAAACTTCAATATCATTTCATTTACTTAGAGGCAAATCAATATGAATAGTCAATAGTCAAAACCTATTGAAGTGTCCATTTATTACCCACATGTGAGTTGTTCCACATCGGAGAAAGAGAAGAGTAAAATCACTTTATAAACTACAGGATTAACTCCTACTACAAACAATTAGTTTTAGTTGTAAAGCTTCTTTGGGTTTATAAGTGGTTTAAGTGTCCATTTGTTGCCTACATAGCAATTGGTTTTAGAAATGAACTTTCTTTGGGTTTATAAGTGGTTAAACTCTTCTCTCTTGTTAGGTACCAATCCCATTTTCTAAAATTCTATCAACTAACATTTAAAAGCTCAAACCACGGTTCCAGAAAATTCATCATTAAGAAACTATCTTATCCATTAAAATCCTATAAAGATGGAAATGACAAACAATATATCTTTAACTTAACACAAGACTTCTATGTTCTTACAGCATGAAACCAACTAGAAACTAATAGTAAACCAAAACTCTCAGTTGATAACAGTTATTGTTTTGCGAATTAATTTCATAACAATAAACATCTAAAATCAATCTGCTAGGCGTTAACTGCTTTACAGCTTTATATACAAGCAAAAGTACGAATTCAAATCAATGCATAGCGAACAAGACACGGAGAAATTCATACTAATGCAATAAATTGTTTCAATTAAAAAGCCAAAACAATAAATATAACAAAATATAAATTCAAAAGGGACAGAAATCAAAAGACCTTAATTTGAGGTGATGTAGAAGAATTTCCAACCCTATCTTCAGCTCTAACAATTACACCGTCGCCACACAAATATCTTCGACGTTTACCGCTCCAAAGATTCGAACTCAAGCTCGCCGGTAACCTAATATTCGGCGGCGAAGTTCGCCGGAGAACAGTCGGAGATGTTAAGGAAGAAGACAGAAATGATCGTTTATTGAACGGCCGTAATGCCGACACGTAGTAAATCGGTGAAGACATGGATGACGCCATTTGAGACAAAGTTAGAGCAAGAGAATGCAATAGTCGATTGTAGTTTTGTATACTCGATTGTAGTTTTGTATACTTGATTGTAGTTTTGTGTAATCGGCTAAGAGTGGCGAGAAACTGTTTCTCCACATATTTTTTCTTATATTTGTCAACTGTTTCTCCACATATTTGAGACAAAGTTAGAGCAAGAGAAAATATATGAATTGCACATTACCATATACTAATTAATAAATATTCATAAAAATCTTTTATTAGGGGCTAATAAACATTACATACTTAGAAAAAAAAAAAGAGTGAAATTTTTATTGTAGTGTCGACTAATATCATATATTATTTCTTTATTAATATATTTTATAGATTATATAGATGTGACAAGTAGTCATATTTTAAGACTTAAATTGATATCTAAAACGGATCATATTCAAGGTAATATTTATGTCTTAAATTGCATATTTAAGGTGGTTCTAGTGTGCAACTTTGTTTTGAGCCTTTGAAATACTATTGTAATATTGATATTGATTATTAAGGTGGTATTACCGTATTAGTGTGCAACTTTATATTGAGCTAAAGAATTTTGTCATCACATTGAAGATATCGGGTTAGTGTTAAACAGTGCTTTAGGTGCATACCAAGTGTTTGATGAAATGTACAAGTGAAGTGTTTTGATATTTTTGGTGTTCAAAACGAATTGTAGAGTGTTATTTGTTATTTTAAATTGGTTTTAGTGTTTTTATTGTTATTTAATTCGATTTTATTTTTATGAGCTCTTTTTAAAGTTTAGCCTTGGAGTGTTGATGGTTGTTTTGGTTAGTTATGAATCTAGGAGTGTTGTTCTCCTTTTAAGGTTAAGTGTAATTCTTTTAAGTTAGGGTCTTTGAGATACGTAGTAGGATAGAGCGTTTCACAAACCATGTCAATCTACGATCTAGTCCAAGGAGGAGGGGTGCAATTTGTGACCACAAGTTGGAGTTTCAACTACGGATAGGGACATGGAATGTTGGACTACTTAAGGGAAAATCAATAGAGCTTGTGAAAGCACTTAAGGAATACAAAATTCATTTAGCATGCATTCAGGAAATTAGATGGAGGAGAGGAAGACCGGATGAGATAGAGGGGTATAAAATGTGGTACGTAAGCGCAAATGGCAGGCGAAATAGGATCGAGATTATAGATGTAAAGGATCTAAAAGAACATAAAGTGGAAGTCAAGAAGTGCAACGATAGGATCATTTTAATTATAATAGTAGTAGGGAAAAAGGGGATCTCGATTGTTGAAAGGATGAGAGATTTACATAAACATATTTTATGGGGTAACCTAAGAGATGGTGTGCGCACAACATTCACACAAAGAATTAGCTCGAAGGGTTTTTTAGGCAGTCAAAAGATGCTAGCCAAATATAGGATAGTTTGGCGCAAAACATTAGATTGGTCGAGAGAGACACTTGGGGAGTCGAACGAGAAGCTAAAAGCATATAAGGATATATGGTGGTGGAATGACGAAGTTCTGATCAAAATTAAGGAAAAGCTTAAATTTTAAAGAGTTTATGAACTTTGCAGAAGAAGTAAATTCGGATTAACAAGAGAGATAGTTACAAAAAGGCCAGGCGAGTGGCAAAGAAAGTAGTAGCTGAGGCAAAGAAATACTTAAATAATTTTATTTCTCATAATCAATGGAAGTACAAAAAAATGCTAAATGATTGACCAACAATTTTTTTTTGACATATTTTCACACTCAAAATAAACGTAAAATATGGGTTTACTATCTTTTTCCAAAAATAATTTACTCCAACAATTCAATTTATGAATTAGTTTTCGGGTTGAAGACACTTATTTTGAAATTTAGTTTTGTTTCAAGCTTAATTTTAAAATTTTTTTGCAAAATAAGTTCATTTATCTCAAATTTTCCTCATGAAGACCTCTTGACTTTAAATCAAATATATAATCATTTAATTTTGTATTCAAGGTGAAAGTTGTAAAAATATAAATACTGCTTCCATTCTAAATTATTTGCTATATATTTCTTTTTATAAATCATTCAAATTTGTTTCTATATTTGTACCGAACACAATTAATAATGAACAAAGTCGAGATTAATCCAAAGATTATCCTTATGCAAGGGTTTAAACTGGATTACATGTTTGTTTTTTCTATCAAGCCAAATCTTGCAGTAAGACTACTCTTCTAAATGCCCTGATTACCTACACAATCAAAAGCGTTAAGAACGCCCAAAATAGTTATTCGAAAAAATATACTCCGATGCCCAAGTCAGTATTCGTAAAATATAGATTGCCTAACTTCTTCCAAGTGTACAGTGGCAGCAAGATGGATTTTAACTTAGGGCCTTTTTATTGTCTTTTGAAGATCAATGGGTTTAAATAAAAACAGTTCTTATTCAACGCACAAGTAATAAGTTGGTCTTATGCTTGGGTTAAATTATCTCTTTTGTTGAAAAATTAGTTAAACGGAGTATTTATAGCCCATCATTGGGCTATAAGGGAATGTCCTAAAGTCCATCAGTAGATATCTTAAGCAATCCCAAAAATATCGCCTTGTTGGGAACACAACAACTATTGACGTGTCGATTGCTCATTAGTCCTCCAGTGGTGCAGTTAATGATCTAATCAAAGTTACTCCCATTAGCATTTGAGACATATTCTCAAACCTATTATGTTTAAATGACACCAAGCTCTCCATGTATGCAAAAACTCCATAACATTTTCGATGTACCCCAAAAGCAAGATCCTTCAGTTCTTGTGAGTCTGGATCAATCAGTACCAACTTACAGTCCCGATTTTCTAACACGATTAAATTATCCTTCCAATGGCCAACGGGATTCCATATATGTGATAGAGGTCCTAATGTTAGTTTTTATCGTCCAACATCCATTCCCAAAAGTCCATACATCTAAAGTCGGATTCCACAAAGCACGGAGATTATAACTGTGCTCATACAGATAATAAATACCATTACAAGGACCACAAATAATCAGCTCCAACCAAAACTCGAGGAGTTTCATGTACTAATAGCTCATACAACTTAAGTTCAGCATGGGTTTCATGATAATTAGCAGGGAGACAAGAACGCCAATCGTCATTGTTGTTATAGTAGTTTTTCAAATGTTTTGATACAAACGCACCATTTGAAATGATAGCATAACATGATTTGCAAACACTTTTGTATTGAAGCACATACTTCACAGGAAGCCACGAAAAAATTTCAATAATCAAACTTTCTGGCAAATCAACAGCCTTTTCCATTGCATGCTTCATTGATCTCTTAAGTTCTTTGTCGTTTCTAAAAAAAATCGATAAAAACAAAACCAAAAAATCTTTTCAATTTCAATTATCATCATCAACAATAACAATCAATCACCATTGCAACTATAATGAGAACAATATTTTATTTAAGAGTAAGCTTTAAAAAACACCCAAAGGAAATTAAAAAATATCATTCTTTCCATTAAAACTTTGAATAAACAAAGTACATAATCTGCTTCATAACATACCAAAAATAAAGAAGAAATAAGAAAAAATATTAGAATTAAAAAATTTATTAACATTTCTACTCTAGGGAAGAACAAAATAAACCCAAAAGTAGAAATCCCACAAGAGATTGTACAAATGTATTTACCTTTGTTTCAAAAGTTCACTTAAAACCTCGTGCTTGTAATCACAAGAATAACGTTGCAAGGAGAGAGCCATTGCTATAAAATAGATATCAAAACATCATTAGACATCACTCTGATTATGGCAATTAGTGAGAAAAAAGAACAAGAAAGGGATTTATAATCAGAAAATGAGAATACATAGGTGAATGAAAATTTTAAAATTTCCTAACTAATGATTAGTTTCGCACAATCCTTATTTCACAAACATGCTGCAAGAAAAGGAAAAGAGAAGGGACATGAGTAATTAAGTTGCAAATAAGAAGTACTTTAAATTTGGATGAAAAACACAATCGAGGAAAATTGAGAACATAGATGAATCTATCGACATCAACTGCAAAGTAATAGTACTGCCAGTTGTCACAAAGGAAAAGATGAGAAAATTGAAGTTCAACTCAACTCCTTAAATAGATTCAAAGTGCACCCTTAAGTGAAAATATTACCTAGAAATTTAGTCTTATCTTTGAATCTTCATCATATGATTGGTGTATGTTATAGCATGTATAGTGTATTAGTGACTTAGTGAGTATGAGGTCTTTCTTTCCTTAGCTATATAATTTATTATTGCATGTGGAGTATGTATGACTTATATCTTTCCTTCGCCAAATTATTTGTGATAGCATGTATAGTCTGTATGACTTATGTCTTTCCTTAACTATATGATTTGTTATAGCATATAGAATATATATGCATTATTTCTTTCCTTATCTATATGATTTGTGATAGCATGTAAATTGTGTATGAATTATTTCATTCATTATCCGTATGATGTGTTATAGCATGTGTATGAATTAATTATTTCCATAACCATATGGTTTATTTTGCAATGAATTATTTATTTCCATAACCATATGGTTTATTTTGCTTGTAATGTGGATAATGATATAAATATTGATTAAAAGGTCGAGATGGTAGAATACCAAAATGAATAGAGAAAGAAAATCCAGGTGGACGACCATTGAAAATCAAAAGTATATTTTCTATTATAGCTTTTGTTTTACATAACTTAGCATTCAATTTAATTACTTTACTAATGTAAGCGTATATATTATCTTTAATATAAAGGTGTAATGGAAAATACTCATGCTAGCTCTACTATTATTGATGACTTTGAGACCGTTGTGGATGATATTGAAACATTTGATGTTATTGTCATGGTAAGATATATTTTATTTTCCATTCTTTAATTAAAGATTAAGAATGTGCTTCTGTGTTTGATAATTAATTTTCATGTTTGGTAAGATCTAGATGGAGATGATGTTAATGATAATCTGAACTCAATGAAGGATTATTATACATGTTTTTTCAAAATTTTTTATGTGAATTTGTTTGTTTAGTTTGGAACTTTGTTATACTTTGGATATGTTTGATTTGGAACCTTGTGTAATTTGGGACTTTATATGATCGAATTTCTTTATGTAATTTGTGTTTCTATCGTTGTATGTTTCTTTAGCACTTTAAGAACTTAAATGTTCGAAAACATTATAAACTTGGTCGCCCAATTAGCATAAAAATATTTAAAATTTCGTACTGGTTAAAAAGGTCTAATGAATTTTATACCAATAAAAGAAAATTGCATGATGTGTGCTTTTATAGTTTTTAGAAAATAAATTTATAGTTTTAGATCCAGATTTAGACCCTAGACTAGGCAAAACCTAAGGAATTGGGTCTAGATCCAAATTTTTCGAACCCTATAGATTTGGGTACTAAAAAAATTAGGGTCTGGAACTGGGTGCGGGTGGACAACCATTGGAACAAATATATTGGTTTATGTAGGCTAGCTGACCTCATTCATTAGAGATTAAGACTCATACAATTTTACGTGAATCAATATCCCAATTTGATCAACAAAAGTATCACCACATTGTAGATTCATCAGCAAGCAATTGAACATTTAAAAAATGGACCTAATACGCTAACATTTAGTTTTAAACTCAGCAACTTCAATTCACTAACATGGTTGCATAGTTTCAAATATCCACTAACTCTGAAGCAAACAAAATATAGAAAGATAATTAAAAATGATATTTAAGAATACAATACTCCAGCTTATACATGCAGTAGAGGAATGCAAGTTACCCAGGCAACTGGCAGGTGGTTCACGAGTTTCCAGCAACGAGCTCCCTTTCCAAGTCTACACAAATTGAATCCAAAAACCCCAATTAGTTGGTTGCAATTGTTTGCCCGGACATCAGAAACTAATTAAAAGAATGAATCAATGGCAGTGGACGGGAATTAGAGATGTACATTTTAAAGGAATTGGTTCATTGTGATGCTATTAAGTAGTAATGGTTCGTGATTGCTTGAATTCGAGCGAAATCAAAGAGGTAGAGAAATTAAAGACCTTTATAGTTTACATTACATGAATTGAATTGAGGATAACACTTAACACAGAAAGAACATAAGTTTGCAAAAGAGAAGGAAAGTACCTCCGTTGATAAAGCTCACAGATTCAGGTTTAGGATCAACATCGCTACTAAAACACAAATCCTAAGTAATCATAAAAATAATTTAGGGTTCTTTACAACAACAAAATACTCTGAAAATTCATCTTCAATGTTGGATAACCAAGACAAGTAATTATCAAATAACCTTGTTTTTCAAGTACAGAATTGAGAGCAGGGAGGGGAGGCAGAGATGGAGTAACAAGATTATTTAATTTTGACAAATTATTAGATAACCATGGTTCTGGAGCAGTAGAGTGCGCCGCAGGAAGTTGAGGAATGGGGATTAGGGTTTGAATTTTGAAAGGGGATTTAGAGAAATTATTAGATAATCGTATTATTAATCTTACTTACATTATTCTTAATGCTTATTTACCGTATTCTTAATGTCTATTTCAATATCTTAATCATCTAATAACATCATTTTTAATGTCTACTTATAATATTTAAAAAAATATATAATAGACCGGTTCAATTAGAGATGGTTTCTCACAATCTCTCTCAATATTTTGTGTTTAAGTATACACTAGAGAATTGCTTGATGCCTAGTGGTATTTTTTTTATCTACTTTTGTGAAAGATGGTCTTTTAAAGAGACGACCTCAAAATAAAAGCCTAGAATTTTTTCTCTTTAATTTGTATTAATTGAGTTATTTAACCCATAAATCTAATGCGACTCTTAGAGAGACCGTCTCTCATAACAATTTGGGTATTTTTTTTAACAAAGACAATACTAAAGATCCACATGTCTGGATAATTATCAAAACTCCGATCAAGATCTGTCGGTTTTAAATAGATCGAACCAATCCGAATCTGACGTATCTCAAAATTTTAGGACCCAAACCCACGAAAACGGATCTGGATTACAAATCTTGCCCGGTTCCAAGATAATTTACACGAATTATCTCATTTAATTTTCACATTGTATTCAATACACTTATCAATTCAATATAAAAAATTATAGTAAAAAAAGTTTTAAAATTAATAAAATTTACATTGAGACGAATCAAATAAAATTTTACTTGATTATATTTTGACAATAAGAAAAAAATATATAAAGTAAGAGTGATTGATGAATAAAAAACCAAATGGGATAATTGCTCTAATTGGAGGGAGTATTAGAAAAATATGTATCCGGACTCCAGACTAAAGTCATCAATCTATATGACACGTGTTGCAACTATATTTTTTTCACCAAAAATAAAAGACAAATAAAAATATTTAAAAAAAATCAACAAATTAAAATGTATAAACAATAAACTAATGAAGAAACAATTTGTACCACGTGTCAACACTAAAAATAAAAGTTGCTCTTTTTCTTTTCTAATTAAAAAATATTGGTTAGCCTATGATAAATTATCTTTCTATTAAAAATTAATTTAATTGATTTGCAAAATATTGTAAAAGTATACCATATTTACTTAATTTTCTATCTTAAACAATTAATATTCTAAGAAAAGAAAATATTATTGAAATATTTATTGTATCCGCTATGAATTATTAGAAAATATATTCTTGAAACAATTAATGAATTAAGACCAAAAGATATTAGAAAAGATTATTAAGGTAAATTTTTTTAATAAACATATCATTCATAAAATGTCACTAAATATATGATCATATAATGAAGACAAGAAAATATTGCTGAAACAATGTTCTCTCATATGTGTTATATTAGTTACATGTGTATACATTCAACGTATGTAAAAACAAATTAATAATTATTTTCAATTTTTTTATTAATTTTTTCATAGATTGTGTATTTTTGGATTAGTTAATTATAATAGTAATCAATATTTCTAAAGTCTTTTTATAATCTTTTGTAAATATTTTAATTTAAAATTGTTTATTGAATAATGATCTTTTAATAAATGATTTTCGATGCATTTTCAATAATACTACTATCGTTTTACATTTTACAATAATATAATAATACTCATCTTATTCCAAATATTTAGCTCTTGTTAACGTCATAATAACGTGTGATTATCCATTAGTTGATAAATATAAAACAATAACATGCACATATATGATAGTATTAATATTTTAATTGTTCTTAAATTAAGTTAATATATCATTTATTTCAATTTATAAATTGCACAATAACTTAGTTATATATATGATTAGTATTTTTATTAAGAGAATATTCATAAATCGTATTTAGAAGGATAATCTATCTAGATAATTATAAAGGGAGCAAAACAAGCAACATAATTAATACTCCCTCCGTTCCTTTTTGATCTTCCACATTACTATAACGGGTAGTTTCAAAAGTTCTTCCACTTTAGAATACTTTCTATTTTAAAAAGGTTTTATCTCACTTTTACCCCTTAAAATCCCCCTTTTCTTTTAATGTACCCATTTTTTTTATTTATAATTATTTTCTCTCTCATACTTCCAATATAATCATTACTTCACACTACTATTTAATTAAAATAATACCCACTACAACCTCATACTTCCAATACAATCATTACTTCCCACTATTATATAATTAAAATAATACCCACTACCACCAAAGATTCTCTTTTTCTTAATCTTTGTGAAATACCCAAATAAGAAGAACAAATAGGAACGGAGGGAGTACTATTTTATTACACAAATTTTACCAGAGTGACTACCATCTAGGCGAAATAAAAATATTATCAATCTATCTATAACTATTACTAATATATAACACGGCAAATATCATCAGCTTTTAAAATTGCTTATGTGTCGCTCTCATTAAAAATTTTCCCTCTAAAATTTAATGATGATGTAGATTATCTTTGACTTACTACTTTCTTATTTTGAGTATATTATTATTCTTATTAATTGTTTTTTTTTTACTTTTTAGATCAAATCATATTTAATGTATTAGAAAACTATATATTATATTTTGTTTATTTCAATTATTTATAAAACGTTTTCAATTTTATTTATTAAATGAATATTATTTAGTGTATTGGATATTATGAGATGGTTAAAACATATATACTTTTATTAGGATTTGTTTTTGTTATTTATACTCTTGATTACTTAAATGCAATGATTAATTCTAATATGATTTAGGTTGTAACTAATATAAATCACTTATATTTTTATGAGAAAAAACTATCTTTGTTGTTCAAACTAATAAAATAATTTTACATATTTTGATGTATTTATATTTGATTTTAAAGTGTGTTATTAATAGTAATAAAATTTAATACTTCTATAAATTATTATAATAGTTATTTTTGTTAGCAAAAATTGGTATGTTATTTTTTATAAAAAAACTCCTAATTTCTTATTTACTCAGGGTACGAACCATTTGCTCTTTTATTCAAAATAAAAAAAATAAAAGTATAAATATAATTATATTGCGCACAATGCAAAATATGATATATAATGTACGTACTGTATACAACTGTTCAGAGTGAAACGAAATATAACTATAATGTACAATTTATTTTTTAAATTTCAATTTCTTAATTTATACTAATATGTTAGAAAATTTTATAAAGCCGTGCATCACACGAGCACTATAAGCGGGCTTATACACAACAAGACCCATATAAGCGGCGAGTTGGCTGTACATAAACTCGATGAGATTTCATCCTTAAACCAATTAGTAATAGAAGGAGTAGCCCATCTAGCTATATGTTTGTCAACCTCCCTTTAATTGTTCGATGTGGAATCACATGTATGTTATTTTTCCATCTAGAAGTGTTAATTCGGGTCATTGAGTCAATTTCGAGTCAAGTATTTCGGGTCAAGTCGGATCATTGGAATTACATTATTTTAAATTTATTTTGAAGTCGGATCAAATCGAGTTCGAATTCAAAATCGAATAATTAGTTCGAATTACATATACATATACATACATACATACATACATACATACATACATATATATATATATATATATATATATATATATATATAATATATATATATATATACATATATATATATATATATATATATATATATATATATATATATATATATATATATATATATATACACACACACATGTGTGTGTCTATATATGTATATGTGTGCGTGTATGTATATATGTATATATATATATATATATATATATATATATATATATATATATATATATATATATATATATATATATATATATGTGTGTGTGTGTGTGCGCGCGCGCGTGTATATATATGATAGTCAACTCTCTTTGATTTTTCAATTTGAGATCACAAATGAGTTATTTTTCAACAATAACATTATAAATCACATTGTCCAAACGACATTGAGCAACTCTGATATAAGATAGTTTCACAGTGTAATTAGTATATGTTTAATTAAAAGTAATTAATTTAAGTATAAAAGTGAATATATAATTAATTTTCGCGTAGTAGGAGAAGGAATTGTTTGATGCAGCTGATTCGAATGGCTAAAGGATGAATGCCTGGTTTTTGGGTTCATACGAAAGTGAGAGAAGGATTTGGGTATTAAATCAAATTAAAAGAAAAGGAAAATAGAAAAGAAATTAAATTGAGAATGTTTTATCTTATGTATATTTAAGGTCATTCTCGTACTAATAATTCTCTTAAATTCACTCATTTTAAATTATAATTTCTCAAATGTTACAACTAATGCAAGTAACTATTTAGTATATCTTTATATATTTATAACCTGATAAGGATAATGATAAAGATAAGGATAAAGATAAAGATAATGATAAGAATAAGATTAAAGATAGACGCATAAAATATGTGAAAAAAGAAAGCATTGTATCGTATTAATTAAGTTTTAAATATTTAAAATCTACCACGAATATTATATAGCTTATAAAAATGTATATAAATAGTGGATTAGACCCGTTCAAGGGATATCACATGTTCTCACCTTAGTGGTATGACAACCGCCACACTCCATTATGTATACCATAATATGACAAAAAAAAAATCGTATTTTTGCACTATGTTCAAGAATTGCAACCTGCCATAGGATAAACTAATATATGAAATTTTAGAGCGCATTCAACCATATAAATTATTCCACAATTATCAAGGCTTAAGAAAGCTCTCTTTAGTTGAACAGTTCAAGAAGAGGGAAAAATGTTGGGTGTAGGTAGAGATGAAAGTCATTTGGAAAAAATCTTGTGTGTAGGTAGAGATGAAAGACATCAAATGAAACTAAGTGACAAGCAAATACAGGACGAGTGAGAACGTAGGGAATGGTTTAAGGTACTATTGTGATGCCTGTGATGTCGTGTTTCGCCAGGTTTGTGCTGAGCACCCGACTAGGCTAGTTTCTTACCTACACCCTCAGCATGAACTCGAACTTAAGCTTAGGCTGAGGTTCAAATCTTGTAGACAATGTGGAACTAAAGGAATTCGGAGTAATAATCTAATGTACAAATGTAAAGAGTGTTGTGCTTTCTACTTGCACCCAGGGTGCAGCCAGTTGCCGTTGTACTTGTTGCACCCGTTACACCCTACACATCCACTCGTGCTTAAGATATCATGTAACTGAGTAACGCTGCTCTGCTCGTATCGGGTGGCAGACACACTGGTTTAAGTATAGTTGTACGCGTTGTGAGGTTGATTTTGATCGTCCATGCATCAATGAAAAGTCGATACTTGGTCTACAAGATGATTTGAGACACAAATATACAGAGCATGAGATTATGGTACTGCCAGTAGCAAATTTGATCTCTTCATATCCACCTATAAGGGGCCCTCCTGTTCCTACAGGAAATCATCCAGGCAATATCCTTAGTTCCTTACACTTCCAGGCATTATTCCTCAGCTCATACCTGAAATGAATCAATGATCTCCATCCAACAGGAAATGTTTGATGTTTCATAGGTTATATGTATTGTCATGCTTTGAATTTTGGGATTATTGTATGATATTTGCAAAGTGTGAAAATTGTGGTTTTAAAAACATTTGCCATTTCTTAAGATGTTCAAATTCAAAGAAAAATTTGATAACGTTGTGGAAATTGTGATTTGCAACAATCTTGTTAAAACGGTCAATCAATTGGATTTCAAGTCGGATTATTTTTAATTGGATCAACATTGAATTGGGTCATATTGGTTTATCTTTAAATTATATGGCTAAAGATTTATAGTTTTTGGTTCATTAATAAGGGTAATATTGCATGCATTGGACCCTTCTAAACTCAATCCTATATGGGAGCCACTTAATGGCATTGGGTAATATTGACAATACCCTTGATTGCAAAATGTTATGTGCAACTTCACATAAAAAAGGTGTATTGCACACATAAGTTAATGAGTTATCTGAAACCAAAATAACTATAAATCTTTGGCGACATTGAAAGACGAACATGTGATATTAGGCACCGGGTGCATCACATAAAGGGGCCACTCACTACGATCAAGGTGCACATAAAACTTGCACTTTTTGCACCTATACATCTATACTAATAGTGGCGGCAAACATAATTTCATGTATAGATGCACCCACATTAGTCTAGTCCAGAAATTTTGATGCAAGACATGCACCCGGTCTTGCAAAGTTGCAATTTGCAATTAGGAATGGACATAGATTGAATCTGGATTGGGTTCAGCTAAATCCAATCCAAATTCTATTTTTTTCGTTGAACCTCGATCGAGACCTAAATTTATAAGGTAAATTTGGATCCAGATGGGTTTAGGGTTTGAATCTGGGTTTAAAACTGCTTTTTGTTTTTTTTACTTTTTATGCAATTTTTGTACATTAGTATAAAATTATTTAGATATTTTCAATCAAGAAGAATTTTTAGATATATTATACTAACTGAGAGATCAAATATATACAAAGTTTCCGTGATTTAAGTTCTTAAAACGAAATTTTCAACATATTTGATTTTCAAAGTACAAATATAACAACCACATTTCAAATTACATAAACCGATAAAGTTTCAAATCAAACAAACAAATACACATAATATTTTTTATATAATTTTTATCAAAAATTAATGTAAAAAGGTTTATGGGTCGGATGAATCTCAAAAGTATAAACTGATACCTAAGAATTTATAAACCTAGATTCAACCTAGTCCCTAGAACCTTAGGGGTGTTTGGTATGTGATTTATTAATGTAGGAAATGAAATCATTTAACCTTATCCTTTACAAGTACGTAGTTAAGAATATATGATAATAGATAATAGATCAGCATTTTTGCCCTATTGTTATTGCTCAAAAGTAAGCGGAAATAGATGACGTTTCCAAGCAGTAACACTGTAAACTTTTAGCAGTCACGCATTCATGAGGTAGGAGAACGAACCAAATTCAAAGAAGCTATAAACATATAAATAGCACAGTTACCAAAGCTATACAAGGCAGTGGATGAGTTTCATTATGAATTGGAAAATTATATCCTTATCGCCATGATACACCAAGCTTCTGTACATGCTATTGGCATTGATATATTCCACGAATGTATATGATAATTAGGGAAATTCAGAATATATGATAATTAGGAAAATTTAGGGTATTTAACAGAGTGTATTAATTAATGATAAAAATAATATTATATTCGTTTTCTTAACTATTTCCATTACTTGTTTTATCTAATCAAACATGGAAAGAATTGTAAATAAGTGTTTTCCTTATATTATTATACCAAATAACTAATAATCACAACCTTTATCCTTACCCTCACTCCTCTTTATCAATTTTTTTTCATTATATTTTCTCTATTTATACATACCAAACACGTCTGGTATTTAAAACCGGTGAACTCAGACCCTTTTAACTTAGGGTTGAGTAAGGTTCTTGGAGTCTTGGGTTCTGCCCATCCCTAATTGTAATAGCTACCTGGCCTACGTCTAAGCAAAAGGCAAGAATACGTGTACGTCTTCCTTCCCAATGAACACTCTTGTGAAGTGGATAATACTAATAATGAAATTAAACCAATAAAACAAAGAGAAATAAAAAAAGAAGATAGAAATCAAGAGGCAAAGAAGTTGTTTGTACAACAACATGGCTGTTTCTCAGGTTTCTGCTTCCTTCAACCTCTCCGTCTATGGTGCCCACATCTCCTTGTCTTTCCTTTTTCTTTACTTTGCTGTATTTCTCTTTATGGTTTTTTGTAAGTGTTTCAAATTTACCGAGTTTTTCTTCTTTAATTCTTACTGTAGATGCATCTACTCCTAAATCTCCAATTCTTAGTACATTTTTTAAGTTGCCCACCTCGAATTTTGGTCGAATTGCTACATCTTTCATCAGGGGTTCTCCACTTGGTAATGTTTCAATCATCTTTTATCTTTTTTTTTGTTTGTAAATTTTTGTTTGTTGTTGGTTTTATTACTTGTTATGGCTATATTTCAAAATGAATTTGTGATCATGTTTTGTCCTTTAGGGAAATGTTTATTGAGTGAATGGGTCTAATGATGAACCTTTTTGGTTTTCATGTTTGGGATTTTTGTAGTGCTAAGTCTAGTGGTGAGTTTTACACTATGTTTGGACGAGTGAATTGGAGGGAAATGAAAGGAAGAGATTTGGATGGAGGTATTTTCCATTGTTTGGATAACAATTTTGTACGGGAAGGATTTGGGAAGAATTTGGAAGGGAGGATTTTGAAGGGAATCCCTTAATCTCGTTGGTGACCAAATCTCTCTAAAAGTGGAATAATTTGGAAATAAAATGGTTTTTCTCTTCTTTTCTCTTCCTCTGCCTTCTCTTTTCTCTTGAACAAACAAGGGAAATTTTTCTTATTATTCTATCCCCTTCCTTTCCCTTCTCTGTTGTCCCCTTTAATTCCTTCCTTTCCCTCCTCTAACATTGTTATCTAAACAAAGAATTAATGTCTTTTTTATGTTAGTTTAGGATGTAATGCTATGATTGATTGATTCACGATTTGGACTCAATGTGGGAGTGTGGTTGAATGTGTTCTTAACCTGGGAAAAAAGAAGAGAGTTTTGTAGTGGGAAGAAGAGATATATAGAGAAAAATACTCCCAAATTAGTAGCTTTGTAACTTCGTGAGGGTCAAAGATGGTATGTGTCCGCAATTGATTAGTCTGAAGTAGAAGGTATTATGAGGAGCAAGTGAAGGGTTAGATATATGTGAATGTGATGATTTGTTGATGTGTAAAGAATTGGACCCTGGTGAAGAGAAATTAGGCATTTGATTTTTTTGAGTGAGACATTAGCATATTATGTGGGATTGAGTGTCTTGAAACATTGATAGAGGCATCGAAGTATAATTTTTTGGGATGTTTTGAAGAATTCTTCGTATCCCATCAATAGTTTTACATAATTGGATTCCTTGTGGAATTGCAACTCGTAATGAGGTGAGGACTATGGAAGTAGCACAACTATTGAAAAAATTACTTCATGGAAACCAGCAGCCGGTTATGATGTTTATGGACGACGTAAGTTTTATTTGCTTTTGAAGGTGCGTTAATTATTTTGGGTAGAAGGACGTTGAGAGCATGTGGTGTGCGTTCTATCTACTAGATAAAGCTAAAAAGAATGGGATTTTTCCATTTCAAAGTTAGGCTATGATCACTCACTACTAGAAAACAATGCATTTGCTTGCTTTTGAAGTAAAACTGGACATTGTCGATGAAACGCTTCTGAGAGGAAACCGAAGTAGGCGTGAAAATGAAAATTTTCTAGTGTAAGTGCAAAAGTAACCATCTTTAAGATTAAATTCCGTTCCTGTATGTTGATTGTGCCATCGATTCTATGACTGAATTGAAATTTCTTATGGATTTTCCATTAAAATAATTGATGATTGTGGTAGTTTTGAATTTTGATTATAAAATGATCAAAATCAGAGGTGCATTGTGGTTGGGATAGAAGATTTTGAATCACATCTGGGCCACATTCAGATTTCAGTGCTTCGGTCACTAGTCATTTTTGCTCTAACAAGCTTCCTTTTGTATCAAAATGAGGTGCATTATTTTGTTATGTTGCTATTTTTAACTCTCTCGTCATTGTTCATGATCCGAGAGCTATACTTCTACGACCCGTTTGGTACCTGGTATTAAACAATGGTAATGAGAATGAAAACTAGCATAATTTTGGTTGAAAAATCTTTTGCTACCTTGATGAGCATACTAACTTTTCCAACTTCAATCGTCTCATTTTCTTCATATTTCATTTCAATACATTACCATTGGAGAGGTGTTATTAGGTGGTAATGGAAATTTGTAAATAAAAGAACTTTTTTGTGATCAAAGTTTCATCACCATGGAAATGACATGGAACTTCTGCTAAAGTTTTACATTGTAAATCATTTCCATTACCATCATTTAGTACCACTAATCAAACGGGCAGTTATTGTTATCTGAAAGTTTTAGTTTTTGAGATATGAATTAACTAGTCTGTAGCTCGTAGCTTATGTCATAAATATGTCAGCAGTGATACAGACAAACCATGCTCGGTTGAAAGCCACACAGAAAGCAAAATTGGGATCCATAAAGTGTGAGCAAAGTGCAGGAGGAAATAGCTTGGATGTATGGTTGGGAAGGATTGCAATGGTCGGCTTTGCTGTGGCAATTACTGTTGAAATATCAACAGGCAAGGGGCTTCTTGAGGTATGAAGCTAATACCAATGTATTAATACGACCCAGATACGCTGATAATTGTTTGGCATCTCATTCCTCACTTTTTTCTGTGACATGCAATAACTATGTTTATGAAATGCTGTCCTTATTTTGGAAACACTTTGTATGTGGGAATCAATTAGTAGCTGTATTAATGGGTTGTCGCCTTTTGTTATTGAGCTGTCACACCTCCCTCTTTAAGGTTTGGGTTTTGGTCATTGTAAATTATATTGATAATTGAAGTGTATGTTTGTGGGAAGCTAAAGATTCCTTTTCCATTTTTCCTAGCAAAATCGGTTGAAATTTCAGAAATTTGTGTTTGCATTCATAGTTATAAGTTTCTTTAACAAGAAAACTGGGAGAATTTTCTTTCAGGAACTATAGAGCAGTTTTAGGTGTATGCTTTTCAAATAGTGGCCGATATTGATGTTTATGGAAGGGATAGGATTTTTTTTAAAAAAATTGTGTCATAGTGTTTTATAAATGCTCACGAATCGAATCCTTAAAAGGGTCGGGCTCTAAACAGGCTCTCTATTGTTATAATTGGGGCGGGCTAAGAATGGGCTCTAAACGTGCTTCATTCCATTATCATCAATGGTAAAGCTGGTACTTGTTTCCTCCATTTTCTCCATTGATGATATAGTCGAAGGGTACAACTTACGGGATTTTCATTTTTAGCTTAGCAAGAATTTTTCTTTACACTGTGTTTGGACTTTGGATAGGGAAAAATGGAGGGAAAGAAATGAGAGGGATTTGAAAGGATGGAGAATATTATTTTTGGATAACAAAAAGGGCGTGGAGGGTTATGAAAGGGGGGAGTTTGGAGGGAAAAAATGGAAAAATTTTGTTAAGAATACAATTTCTCCTTAGCTGAAAAGATTTAAAGGGAAAACAATCATTTTCCTTCCTTTTTCCTTTCCTTCCCTTCCCTTATAAACAAATAAGGTGTACTTTTCCTCCTTATTCTTCCCTTCGATTGCCCTCCTTCCCTTTCCCTTCTCTTCCTTTTTTTCTCTTCTGATTTACTGTCCAAACACAGTGTTACTGATGAAACAGGAAAATCAATGGTTAAAACAAGGATTGAACAAGTTTCCAGAGACTTTCAACCAATATTCAAAATGAACAATTTAACATAGCATTGATTGAAACTGGGATTTATGTGCCACAGCCCACAGGAAAACTTTTATTAGTGAACCATATAAAATAATGGTGATGAGAATGAACATACAAAAGAAAAAAAAACACAGAATGATGACACAGGAATCCATTTTTGAACGAGCCCAGCTAGGCTGATCGGGCTGGCCCATTAAAGCCATTTCTTTTTAGTAAGGCCTAGCCCAGCCTGACCTATTTTCGTTCGAGCCTGCCATGGCCCACATTCAGCCTGTTTCTTGATCATGCTTTCCTGATAAATTAGAAGTTCTAATGTTATTGACGAGGTTGGCATCTTTTTATAAATAGAGAGGTGCATCCTCTATTTTTTTTGTTCATCTCATTTGGAATATTTTGATTTTAGAACAAACTTTGATAATGAATCCTTCACAATGTGTAGAAAAAACTATATTTGTGGGATATTAATAGATTTGTTTCAACGTATATTTACCAACTTTCAAGTTTTTGTGTTTTTGAGAAATTTATATATGAAAATATTTGAATTTTGAGTTTGCATTGAGATTTGCGAACAAGTGAATGAAAAGAATGAAAAAGAACAAAATAAAGTAGCATTTTTCATGTATGGTTTTATTTGAATATCACTGAGTTTCTATACAATGTGAACTGTAGTGTGGAAATATGGAAATAGCTTACATAAGACTAGGATGTGAAAACAACCACGTGCAATACATTTTTTGGGGGCTAAGATGAATAATCTAACATAGAATAAACCGAATATGCAAGTCCACAATCTACTATTTTAGTGATGTGAGATCTTCCTCACATGTGAAGTATTTTTTTAATATTAACGGCCTATTTGGTAGGTGATAATGGGAATGAAAACTAGTGTAACTTTAGTTGAAAAATCTCTTGGCTACTTAATGACCATGCTTGTCCAACTTCAACCATCTCATTTTTAATTCATTTTAATGCATTACCATTGAGAGATGTGGTATTAGGTAGTAATAGAAATTTGTAAACAAAAACTTTTTTGTGATCAAAGTTTCATCCCCGTGAGATGACATGAAATTTTTAACGAAATTTTACACTATAAATAAATCCCATTACTTCCATTTAGTACTACTAACCAAACAGACATTAAGTATCTCTTACAAACTATTAATTTTGATATTTTGAACCCAATTTGCAGAACTTTGGGCTCACATCTCCGTTACCAACTGTGGCCTTGGCGGTAACAGGACTGGTCGGTGTTCTGACGGCTGTCTTCATATTCCAATCTGCTTCAAAGAATTGAATATCAGCAGCTAGTTTTTCTCATAATTTTTTTCATTTTGTGTTAGTTTTCATGTTGTACGGATACACTGACTGGTTCAACCAGAAGAACTCACCTTTTGTATAAAAAGTGCATTTTGTAAACATATCTGCTTTGAAGATTTTGCTGAATTTTTTTTTTCTTCTTTTTGGCTATAATATTGCATATATAGTTAAATACGTGATGAATTCTTTTAGTTATACCTTTTTCCATTAGCTTTAGCTTCTCTAGAATAATGCAGAAATATATAGTATTGTGAAGCATGTGAAAAATGATACCTCCAACTGTTTCTTCCTCAGGAGAATAAAGAGTAGGTCTCATACTTTTATACTTTTGTTGTATAACTGAGAAAATAGTGCAAAATGAGGTAACGGTCTCGATCCCAATAACGGTCACATTGATGAGGTAACAGGAGTGATGTTATCGTAACGTCAAATATTAGCCGAAACTATGAGATATCCTAGGAAACTGCCTAAAACGAGGTTGTTTACTCCTTTATAATGTCAGACATAGATGGGTTTAAAACAGATCCAATGATCCGATATACACCCGACCTTATAACCGAACCCGATTTGACTAGACAAAAAAATGGATTTACAATTATATATAAACCAATGTGGACACAAACCCGATACATCTAACTCGAAATGAACCTAATAATTTGAATGAACACCTTAGTCGACATATTAGTTCGTTTTTTTAGAACCTTTACAATGTGGTTGATGCGTCTTTTTTGCAGTATGACCGAGAATGTTGTATGTATTTTCACTTGGATAGGTGATAATAAGCTTTGCAGTTGATTTTCCAGGTAGATGGCTAATTATTAACCCTAATCCCTTTCTTTGTTTTAAATTTCATATATTGAGTTATTAATCATGTGTAGAAAAAAAGTAGTATTTTTGTTATCTGTTTCTTTCTAATTATTAGTCCCTGGACATAATTCTCCTAGTCAACAATTATTCTGTTCTTTATGGGAATCCAATTCTGTTGCCTTTTTCATTATTTATAACTTGCTGATGTTGAAGATGTGATCATTGTACTTCTGATTTCCCTTTGTTTTGGATCTTTTATTCTCCAAACTGTTGAGTACCTTAAAAAACTCCATGGGCATAGGATCGTCTCGTCTTGTTAGAAGGCTTCTCTCGAAACGCCATGTAAAGTTACTTATGGTTGGCCTTGATTCTTCGGGAAAAACGACAATCCTTTACAAGCTCAAGCTCGGACAAGTTGTGCGCACAATGCCTACGATAGGTATTACCCGACAAACATCTAGCTTTTGTCAGCATGCACGACTCTTCAACTTCACGTTGTTGTTGTTGCTGCTGCTATTTTTTGTTAGAGTATATATAATATATCCTGAAGCTTTAAACATCAGCTTAAACTTTTGGTTGAATTCGTTTTCTGATATGGTATCAGAAGCTAATGTGACAAGAGGTCACGAGTTTGAATTTTAACTATCCCTCGTTTAAAGTAGAATATTTAGCGCCATGTATTAGGGGGCATGTGCTATATCCATACTTCTAGCCTAAAGGCTGTCGTATGAGAGATAAGCTGATGATTAAGCCCTGTTATATACTCTTAACATTTTCTTCGTCTCGTGTCCTCTCTTCGTTTATTTTATGCATAATGTTGTAGTATAGACTTAACATTTACTGGTTGGTACAAGATTTAAAGTGCTTTTCTCTGTTTGGATCAGGTTTTAATGTGGAGACAGTGGAATACAATAATCTGAGTTTTGCTGTGTGGGATCTTGGTGGACAAGAGAAGGTATCTACATATGATTCTTGCTCTTCTTTGATCTTCTTTAACTCCCATCTTTAATGGGTGTTTGGTATTAAGAAAACATTTTCAATGAAAAATATTTTACAATGAAAAATGCAATCGAAAATTATTTTCTTTTGTTTGGTTTGATCGAAAAACTATTAAGCTAAAAAGAGTTATAAAGTAATGAAGATTTTAGGAATTTAAGAGTGGGGGAAAAAAAATTTCATTTCAATTTTTGAGGAAAATATTTATAGAAAATATAAAACATTTTCCATCTTAAATTTCTTATAAATCTCATGTCAAACCAACAATGGAAAATGAGAAGAACAGTTTTTGGGAAAACATTCCGCCTAATTTTATAGTGGTTTGCTTCTGATTTTAAAGCCAACCACTATAATAAATTTAATTAAATAGAAGTATATAAATCCTTAATTTTAAGTTTGAGATTTTTTATGATAACTAAATTATATTTACTAATTTATGTCAAAAAATAAATTTATTTGAAAGCTATTTGCTATGTTTATATATGTTTTTCATTTTAATCATACTTTCATTGATATAAAAAATCAAATTGAACGGTTGAAATTTTATGATTGTAGTAGTTGACTTTCAAAGTCAACCATCATAGAACTACCCGAAATCAAACACTTTTTAAAAAATAAAAGACGAATTCTTTATTAAAATTGTCTCATCATGAGACGGCTTATGCGCTGGCCCAATTCTAATTTATGAAAGAAAAAATTAAAAGCAATTTAGAGTAAATTACGACAGTTTTCTACTGTTTAAGTTTAACTATCATCGTCATCATCCTACCCAACGTATTCCACCCATAGAAAACTATGAACAGGGTCTGGGGAGGGAAGGACGGCGACAACTCATACCCATGAAGGAGAGCGTGGCCAAAGGAGTCCCTCGACTCGAGAAAGATTTAAAGAAGTTTCTGCAACGGAAAGATAAATAAAATGCATATAGATAAAATAAATAAGTAAAAAACAATTAAAAAATAAAAATGCAAACAATAATACTAATAATAATAATAGTAATAATAATAATAGAAACGAGAAAAAGCAAGAGAACAAAAACACCATCAAGTAATCAAAAAGCAAATCACTAGTCTAATACATGAATATAATGCCTCCAAAACTTGTTGTAAATAAAAAGGCTTAAGAAACAAATCAACTTTTTCATGGACATTCTCCATGATACAACCCTTTATTCCCACGTCTTTGAGTTACTCTTTTGGACAGTACCAAAGTGTCCTTGTTCTATGTTTAGTGTTGAATATTCTGTGTTCCCTTTCTGCTTCTAATGCTGTTGCTGTTTTTCTGCATGAACATCACAAACTGAAGGAATTTAATCTATTCTTTCTGTTTCACTCAGATTCGGTCCTTATGGAAGCATTACTTTCAGAACACCCAAGGACTCATCTTCGTAGTAGACAGCAGCGACAGGGAACGTATAGTCGAAGCTCGTAATCAACTTCACCGGATTCTTACTGAGGTTAGTCTGCTTTATGATCTCTCGCCTTTTCTCATGCTCGTACGAGCACGAGTTTCTGATACCCATCTTTTCTGTGTAGCAGAATGAACTGGTTAATACGGCAGTATTAGTTTTTGCCAATAAACAAGACCTTCCTAATGCTATGTGCGTCTCAGAAGTAGCAAACAAGCTCGGGTTGCATTTGCTTCGTAACCATAGATGGTAATATTTTCATGCTCCAGTTATCGAACTTTTACGGTCTGTTTGGTTATTGATATTAAACAACGGTTATGGAAATGATTTGTAATGTAAATTTTCATAAAATATATCAATTTCCATAAAATATATCATGTTATTTCCATAGTAATAAGACTTCGATCAGAAGAAAGTTTTTTTTTCACAATATTTCATTACCAGCTAATAGCCTAATACTACATTTTCATATCGAATTTTTACGGTCTGTTTGGTTGTTGGAATGAATTTTGTGACCGTTTTGAAAATTTTAAGAGTCACATGCAAAACTTTTATTTGTGCCTTATTTATAGTAAATATATTTATTTTACTAATAAACTTAATACATTTTTTTTATTTACTTTTTCATATACGAGAGAAAGAGGAGGCCCTGTGCGGTCGATCACCTCGCACACCCTCAAAGACCTCCTAAAAATGAGATGATCGGAGGAGAACAAACAACTGTTTTTGGATTTTTTTAACAAACATGGTCATTTAACTTGTTAATCGATATTCCTATAAAAATTACACTAGTTTTTTATTATCATTTCCATCATTTAATGTCAATTACCAAATGACTGTTTAGTTAAATTCGGTCTTTGACAAAAATATTAGTAAGAAGTGAAGTAGTAATTAAGTAGCAATTGTTTTGAAGGTACATACAGGATGCTTCTGCCATATCAGGGCGCGGACTTTATCAAGGTCTGAATTGGTTATATCAGTCTCTCTGTGACAGGCCTACATAAATAAAATTTGCTGTTGTAAAATTACAATGGTATCTACTACGTATTAAGTGTCAAGGGTGATTATATTTTTATATTTTTGTTAATTATTGGCTACAAAAATATTATTTTTATCATGCATATTTTTGCTTTTTTTTTTTTGGGGGTTTTTTTCCTGCATAGATTAAATGCAGTAGATGGAATGTAAGAATTAAGATTTTCTTATAGCTTACCAATTATGTTTTTGGATTAAGTTTTTGACATTATTGTTATTATTAATAACCTGTATGTAGTATCTGTACGATATCAACTTTCCCACATAATGTAAGTGTTCATAATTCATACAGTTAAATTTGCAGTATGAAATTTAATACTTCCTTTGTTCTTTAATGATGTTTTTATTTGCTATTTTCGGTCTTTTTATTTGTCGTTCTTCTAAAAAATATTTTTATTTATATCACAAATTTTAGAAATAACTAAATTTATTCATTCTGGCCGCGCTCTCCATTACGAGTATGAGTTGCCGCAGTCCTTTCCTCCCCAGACCCTGTCCATAGTTTTTCTATGAGCGGGATACACTGGGTAGGATGATGATGATGATTCATTTTAATTTTAATATTTTTTTAGTATTTATAGCCTTCATATATTTTCTATTAAATGCATTTTAACATTTTTATATTACTTATTTCCACATATTTTCCGCTAACTTTATTTAAATATTTTTTTAATAATCACGGACTCTATTTTTTTTTTCACTAATTTTATTTTAATTTTATTTTCTAATGTTTATGACTTTCATTTTTTCATTAACTTTATCATTCAATAAAATAATATATTTACCATCTTTTTTCTGTAATATTTCTTTTTGCACTGCATTAGTTTGAATATATATATATATATATATATATATATATATATATATATATATATATATATATATATATATATATATATATATAATATTTATTTTATTGACTTATAATAATGACTGTTAAGAATATACGTATGGTGTCTTCATGCACATCCACAGAGGGAGATTGTAAGATGTCAAAATCACTGGCCATGATGGATACTGCCTTCCTAAACTTCCAAAAGGGTTGAATCTGTCTGTACACAAACTAAGCCTAATATTTCTAATCTAAGCAACAAAATCTAGATATGTTGCGTTAAAATGTAGCCAGGCCTCAATGTAGCCAGGCCTCTGAGTCTGACGGATGACACATTTCCTCCTCTTCGATGTGGTGCTCAGCGTGCCATCACATTTCACCGTCAGTTTCTCGAGACGCATACAACCGTTGTAATAGTGGACCTACCGGAAGATATATAAGTTGTTTCCTCGGAATTCGTCTATTGACCCACCTTGGTATTGAACACGTACAATAGCGTCTTGCATTCTCAATACGACCCGTGTAGATCATATATCCATTAATGCAACAATCAATCCTTTCTGATGGCAACCTAAGCCTTGCTATTTGCTTCTTTGTGTCATAAAAACTAGAAGTCCTCGAGTTCGGTTGAGGTAAAGCCTCCCGCATCAAAGTGCACATACATCATACATCCTCTCTGAGCAATTATGTTTTGTCTTTAGATTTGTCATTCTCCCCATAATCGACATCTGAGAGTAATTTTCGTACCCATCATACAGCGGATTGTTTGCGGCACTTAGCATTTCGAAAAATTTTTTCGCCTGGGGATTCGGCTCTTTAGGTATTACATCATCAAGCGACTGTTCTTGCACGTTATCATAGTCATTTTGTGGAAAGAAGTTTTGGTACGTGTCCGAAAATCTACTCGTAGCAGCATCATGAACCATACGAACGTAATTATTTTCCTCAGGGTTATGCGTGGGAGAAGGAACATGTACTTCTTTTCGGACAAACGCGTTATTGGTATTGCTAATTTCACTGGCAGCAATATCGTAATGATACCTCCAATCGTAATAATCTTCCACAAATCCTTTCTGTAACAAATGATCCCTCACATCATTTGGTTTTTTAAAGACAACATTTTTGCGCTTCGCACAAGGACTTCTAATTTTCGATGAACGACTTTTTGAAAATGCAAATTTAATAAATTATTCTAATCCCCTTATGAATTATATATTAAAATGCACTTCGCACCGTTGACTGAGTAAACAGGGTCATTACGGGGTTTATTTCCGAAGAAACTTAAATCTCAATTTCAAAACTTGTGCAAAGAGATCACTAGTTCTATGACATAACTGTATCAGCTAATTCTCTGTAACAACCCAACTTACTATTGACTGAGTAAACAGGGTCATCACGGGGTTTATTTCCCAAGAAACTTAATTCTCAATTCCAAAACTTGTGCAAAGGGGCCACCAGTTCTATTACATAGCTGTATCAGCTAATTCTCAACCCAAACATCTAACTAAAATACAAAGTAATCATAAAAGTCACTATAAAAGTCCAACATAACCAATACAATCTAGTCCAATATACATTTACCAAAACCTAATACAAAGCTACAACTTCTCACGTACTCATCTCAATTTAACATCCATGTAACTCTAATCATCATCGCTAACTCATCGTTCCTGACCGGTTTCGATCTGTAGACAGTCTAAAAGATGGAAACAACAGGGGGTCAGGTTAAACTGAATGAGAAGTAACAATCCAAAACAACAAAACACAGTAATTCAAATCTTAAGTTTAATAGCAACATCAGTTTCCCAGATCTATGTGCGCACAGGGAGTCTAGTTGAGAGGAACATCCATAGCTCTAAGGCTATGTTGCTCTCGGGTAAGGATAGTCAATATTTGAATGACAATTCACCTCAAAATAGGGAGTAAGGGAGATTTTTCCTCTACACCGTCAATGACCAGCTCGTGAGCCTGATCCATTGACCATATCAATATCAGCATAATCATTCATAAATTTGTCTCAACAATATAAATTTCACAACTTTAGTAAAACAATTTTCAAAACTATAGTCTGGGCAGACCCTTTAAGGGACTGCTACTACTCACCGTCACTGTCACTTCAAGGAGTCAAGTTTGATACGCAAATATCAGCTAGAATGATTCGACAGAGAAATCATCTCCTGAAGCATAACAATAAACATAATATCACTAAGGTGCGTTCGATACAACTAATCTAACATATAACTTATTACATCTCCTCCTAAGACTATGACTTAATCAAGGATTATATTCTAGCATTTATAAGCATTAAAGGACTGTGCATTTCTAACATAAATACTCCATATATCATCAAAATATTATAACCGCAATCTAGACTTGTTTAACTTCTTTTAAAGATTACTCACTTCTCTAATTAATCTCCTTATTTTTTCCAAATAAACACTATATGTACATTCATACCAAAAATCAAAAATTATCCTAATTCATTCTAAGGATTCCAATTATTCAATATTTCTCCTAATATTAACCCTTTTCCAACAAAATTCATACTCTCAATAATTTCATCATTTCTTATTAATGATCAATATCAAACAATTTTAACCCAACATGAAATCTTGACAAATAATATCAACAAAGTCTATAATCTCAATATTTCTTTAAATCAATACAAATATCCCAAGATTCATCTAATTAACATCAATCAAGACAAAGTTCACTACTCTAATTTAAACAAATACATATATTTAGTCTTGAAATCGATTACTTATGATTGGGGAGATTTATATTTAAAAATTGAAACAAGTAATTAAAGCAAAATTAAAAGAAAAGAAAACTTTTGAACCTGGATCATAGAAAAGAAAAGAATTAACCTGTCTTCTTTCGTAAATCAAGGACAGAAGTGTGGTTTTTCTTAGATTAAAGATTAGAAGAAATAAGAGACTTGGTATTGTTTTAATGGAGTTCAACCGCAACAATGGCGTGAAGGTGGTGCTTTCTGTTCAACTAATTTGAACCAGCACCATTGTTGTGCAATTCGAAAAGTTTTCAGGCAAAAATGGCAAGGAACGAAAAGCAGTAAAGCTATTGCTCTATACTCAAATTCTCAGAGTAATTTGAGAGAGAAGGCTGCGAAATTCAGAGGAAAAGGATGAACAAAATACAGATTGAGGGTTTTAAAAATTCACAAAGAATTGAAGGTGATTGTTGCAATTGTTCTAAGGGAGAAGAAGGCCATGAACCCAGTATTGGTTTTCAGTTTTTTTTTGTGAAATGGAGGCAACACATTTTATTTTTTTTTTCTTAGTTTTTCGGTTTCCAAATTAGAAGTAGGAAGAATTAAAAAAAATTTATAATCAAATAAGAAATGAAAAGAAGGAAAATAAATTAATAAAATTAAAAGAGATATTTTATAATATCCGCCATATACTTAGACCCAATCTGTTTCCTCGTTATTTTAGTCCAAAATAAAATATCCGACTCAATCCAAAATAATTCTCATTCTAATATTAATTTTAAATTCTCCATCTAAAAATATTAATTTCTCAAATTTTACAACATGCCCCGTCGTCAAATTCTCTTTCGTACATCCAATTTCTATTATACAAAAAATAACTACCATCATCCGTTACTGCGTAAACCTATATTAAATTTTAAAATAGAATCAAATATATATAAATTAATTGTTATTATAAACAAACATAAACACATATAGAACTATATATTTACATATTAAAACCAAAAATGTAACATATAATAATCATACATGAATAAAACAAACAATAAAATTAATCTAATAACATATATATATATATATATATATATATATATATATATAAAATAAAAAAATACATTAAATATAATAATCATACATGAATAAAACAAATAATAAACATACAAATATTACATATACATATATAGATAATAACCATAAAAAATTAATACATAAATATATATAATAATAATCATACATGTATAAATCAAATAAATACAATAACAAAAACATTAGAAATACACCTTATCAGTTATCAAGCTTTTCTCCGTTCACAAATAAATACTACACTTTGAGAGCTAAATTTTCAGAGCATAATAGAAGGAAAGAAAATATTTATGCTTTGCTTATAAACGACTAAAACAATTATCTGTATTTATAAGCGAACATCCATCATCATAGCGAAAAAATAGGCGACAAATAATCCATTTCAGAAATTTGAACGTTTTTTTTTTGCCGCCCATGGACATAGGCGACAAAGATTGTTCAGGCGACAAAATAAGTGACACAATGCTTTTGTCGCAAGCCTGCAACAAAGGATATTGTCACCTATTTTGTCGCTTAACCTCTTTCCTCAAAATTTAGATTTGTCGCCAAATTGATATATTTTTTTAGTGTAATGAAAATAAATTATAATTTATATTTATCATGACAAGTATATTGATTTATATTAACGAAAATAAATATTGGTTAATTTGTTGAATATTTGTCTTTTTAGGATTTTTGACATATGTAATCAAAATAACACATTTAGTATAGTATAGAACTATAAATAATATTGGAGTAAAAATATTTCAGTGGGATTTATTATTAAATGAGCCCGATTGAACTTTGACAAAAGAAGTTTATTAGGTCGAACTTAAATTATTAGATTAATTGGAACAAACTTTGAACATAGCTTTCATGCAAAAGGCATTTAATTGTTAGTGACATAAACACCGGGTCACTTGTTGACGTAGTTGTACACGTGATCCTTTTTAATGTGGCGGTACACAAAAACTCTTATTATTACTTATTTATTTTAATTAACTTTTTATCTATTCTTAATTCAATTCATAAAAATTGATAATTGATTAATTTAAATATGATTTTTGATTTAATTATCAATTATGTTTTACTCTAACAAATGATTTATTTTACTTAATTTAAAAAAAATCTTAAGTATTTCTTTGATTTTTTTTAGGCCGGACTTATTGTGAATGCCAGCAATTAACGGGAAAAACACAAAATGCACACATTTCATAAACCAAGGAGATATATAACATCTCAAAACCATATGGCAATGGGAAGAAGGTCTCTAATAGCTTATAAAACATGCACACCATTTTCAATTTATCGATGTGGGATAACTCATCCCAACACCCTCTCACATGCGAACCCCGTCAAGTTCGCATGTGGGAGTAATCAATTAGGGTAGGAACGCCATTCTTTTCGAACCTACCATTTTTAAATTGTTGATCGAACCATCGGCTCGAATACCATGTTAAATTAAGTTAGACTTATTGTGAATGTCAGCAATTAACGGGAAAACACGAGGTGCACACACTTTTTAAACCAAGAAGATATATAATATTTCAAAACGATATGGCAATAGGAAGGAGGTCTCCAATAACTTATAAAGCGTGCACACTATTTTCAATTTGTCGATGTGGGATAATTCATCCCAACTCAAATATATTTTATCTTAAGTTATATGATTAGATACCTCCACATAACTTTAAATTATTCTCCTCAACATAGTATAAAAACTCAAGTATAAGAATATTTACTAACAAGAATTTAGGCTTTTGAAGATAATGGAACGTGGAATGAGGCAACTTTTAGTAGAGTAAACAAAGCACAGATCGAGTGATCAGTTATATTTATAGAATAAATTACAAATCAAATGAAAATATGAGGCCTCTTGATAAAAGGGATTTGATTACACAAACCTTTATTGAATTATTGTAGTTGTTCTCCTAATTGTAGTCGTGAAAAATTGGGAGTTACATTAAATGAATGTGTGGAATGCGTTTTTGTATGAAATCTTGTATAAGGAAACATACACGAAAATAGTTTTTTTAAAGTGCTCATCCTGATAAGATACGTAAATTATGAGAATATTTTTACGATTTGAAGCAAGAATTTGAATATTGGCTTGCAAAATTAAATTTCTTTAGACATATGAATTTCAACAATCTTACACAGTTGAACCGTATATCCTTATATTTTATGGAAATGATTTTGCTGCTATTATTACTTTTAACAATATACGTGTTACTACTTTATATGGAAATTCTTAGAGTACTTTAAACTTTTTCTAGTACGTTATCAAAGTTTCTAAATATTTAAATGGAAAAATTACATGTAACGGATCAAACTTTAGACGAATTCTAAACCTAGTCTTCATCCAGCATTCTTTTAATTAACTGTAGTACTCTGTAGGTGACCTGAACATCAGGTCATTCCCTGATGTGGTTGCCACTTGTGTTGCCAAGTGTGCTACCACGTCGACAACCATGTGTACATTCACTTTAGCAAGTGATCTAATATGCAAGTTATCAAAGTGTAAAAGCATGTTTGATGAAAACTAAGATCAAAGTTCATCCTAACGAAATATTTAAAATTCATGCAAATAAACTATGTTTTACTACAATTCAACCACTTACATGTAACCTTTCCCATTTAAAGGGGATCTAGTTATGACTTGTGTCAATGGATGTATAGTTTGGATACCAACTAGTTTTTATTCATGGATATCATAATTGACTTGTACCAACTCCCAAATTCTTAATGCTCGTCATTAAATGGATGCATTTCAGTATTGGAAGAGGAACCTTAAATAAGGTATATTCTCCTACAATATGACTGATGATGATGTACCCCCTTTTCTTTACACTATCCTCTCATTATATTATCACATTTTTTTTCTAATGTTAATTAATTTCACATTCACATAATTCATGAATTACATATTCTTAGAAGAAATGGTCTTTTTGAGAGACCATTTTTAATTGGGGTAGCTCATTATATATTTTTTAAAATACTGTAAGTACGCATTAAAAATAACGTAAGTAGACATTTAAGATATTGAAAGAGGCATTAATAATACGGCAACTAAGCATAAAGGATAATGTAAATAGGCATTAATCTTTAATAGGCTAGACTTAATATATGTCTCTCAAAAAGACAGTCTCTCAAAAAAAATAATTATTCAAACATTATATACACTGAAAGTAAGGATATAATCACATAAATGTAAGAAGGTAAGTGGAAATTGATCTTCCTAGTAAGAATCAAATCTCTATTAATACAAAGGTAGAATCAAAATATGATTCACAATTCATAATATAACTTGCTCCTTTAACCCTTTGAATTAGCCACATAATGCAAATCACTATATGGGTATGCATTGGGATATTATGGACTATTATTTGGTTTCAGTAGGTTGGCATTTGAGTTGAATAAAGTGAACCAATAGCTTAGTCGACTTAGTCTTCTAAGAGAGTTTGCCAACATATTAAGTCGAGTCAGTTTTTCCGACTAACCACCAAAAAGCCAACTCAAATTTGAAGTATATATGGATGTGTGTTTTGTCGTGCTATATATATTATTTCGATTGTTTGTACGAGTATTGAGGTATGTATTACTCAATTACACTTTAGTTTAATATGATAGATAATCCCTTATATTCTGTCACAATTGTAAGCAAGAACTCTCATCCTTTCTTCTCCAACTCTTTAACAACCATTGCAGTTTTTTTGCATTGAAGCTTTAAGAAAGCTCTAATTCATATCAATAATAACAATTTAGGCTTGGGAGGACGTAGTCCACACATGGGGAACCTCATTAAACCTTATGTCTTGTTTGATTGCTTTTGATTTCATTTATACTCTTTTCGTCCATAAGAGATTACTACATCAATAATTGACACAAATATCAATAAATTAGTAGAGATCATTAAATTAAGTGGCTAAAATTAATGAAATTGAGATAAAATGAGAGATATGTATATAAGAATTAAAGAAACATGTGAAAAACACCAAATAAAATAGAAATGCTGTAAAATTAAAGGGACAAACTAAAATAAAAAGTGTGACAATCTCTTGTAAACATAAAGAGTGATAGCCTAAATTCACATTTTAGGGTTACTGAAATATTGTTTTCTTCCCCAATTTAATTTGAAAATCTAATTATTGGTTTTTGGCGAATAATCAAGGGTTCTAACTAGTTTAGGACATTTAAACATCAATTTTTAAATATTGTGTAACAAATTTAAAACAACAAATGAAGTATATAAAGTATAAATTTGATCCAATTTTACACACTTCATTATAAAAATGGTTGGAAGTACTTCATTAAAAAAGAAAATTATATTAGGAGTCTTTGTTTGATACCAAAAATTAGTTAGAAAACCTCAGATCCCATAGGAAGGTGGGTGGCGTTGACAACCCATCTTACGTTTCCAAATCTTCGATCTCCGGCCTAGTAGTGCGTGTGAACCTGAACCCCACGCTTTTTTATTTTATACTTCTACTACTACTAGCCACTAGGAGTATTTATATCTAATAAATATTAGTACTAAGTTCATAATTTATAACAATCTACCACCTATGACAATATAAACTCTCTATTTTAAGATCCTCTTACTTAATCATCAACTATCACAAAAATAACTAATTAGTGTTTTATATTATTATTATTATTATTATTATTATTATTATTAGATAGTGTCTGTGCGATGTATGCGATGCACGACTTTATTAAATTTTTCGACATATTTATATCATTTAAGAAATTAGATTTTAAGAAATAAATTTTATATTATAGTTATATCTCATTTCACTCTGAATAGTTGTATACATTATATATTGTTTGATTTGTATCATACTTTGCATTGTGCGTGCCAATAATTTTGAAAATTTAGTTCATGACAAATAAATCACAACAAAAGACAAAAAAATTAATTATGTATTTAATATAACTATATTTATACTTCCATTTGTTTATTTTGAATAAAATGGCAAATAATTTGTACATAAAATATATAATACAAAATTATGAGTATTTTTAATAAAAAAAATAACATATCAATTTATGCTAACAAAAACAAGTATTACATTAATTTATATTAAGTATTACAAGTTTTGATAACACACTTCAAAATCAAATTTAACATAAATATTTATGCAAAATTATTTAATAGAAGTTTAACGAAAAAAAATAATTTGTTTATCATAACAAAAATATGAGTGACTTGCATAAAGATAGCCACAACCTAAATCATATTAGAATTAAATATTGCTTTTAAGTAACCAATAGTATAAATAAAAAATTCCTAATAAAAGTATATCATCTTTTAACCATCTCAAAATATCTAGTATACTAAAATAATAATCATTTAATTAATAAAATTGATAAGATCTCATAAATAATTGATATATATATATATATATATATATATATATATATATATATATATATATATATATATATATATATATATATATATATATATATATACATATATATATATATATATACATATATATATATATATATACATATATATATATATATATACATATATATATATATATACATATATATATATATATATACATATATATATATATATACATATATATATATATATATATATATATATATATATATATATATATATATATATAGTTTTCTAATATATTAAATAATGTAACCTAAAAAGTATAAGTTAATCAATATGGATAATCTTATAGTTAGGGCTGTACAGAGTTTGGTCTAAATCGCAAACCAAGTCGGACCAAACCGTAATTTTAATATTTGGTCTGGTCTAAGGTCTGGTCTGTTTTTTTTTCAAAAAAAAATTACGGTTTATGGTCTGGTCTTGGTTTTTTATTTTTCAGACTAGACCAGACCGCAAACCGTACTAAGACCAAAAATCATTATTTTTTTTAAAAAAATATGTTGCTACCTAGATATTTCGAGATGTGGTTATTTTATATAATAATATATACTTGAATAAAGTTAATGCAATCAACTAATTACAACTTATTATATTTGGTCAGTGTAAGTACGAAATATTTGTACAAATACATATATAAATTTGGCCAAAAATAAAAGAAATAAAAAACCGTAGACTAGACCAGACCAGACCGTTGTAGAGCGGGTTGGTCTGGTTCGGTTAAGATATTTAAACGGTCTGAAAATTTTTCATACCGGAATTGTCTGATTTTAGTGTCAGACCAAACCAGACGGGACCGTGTGCACCTCTACTTATAGTCATAGTTTTAAAGTAATAAAGTCAAAGATATAAATATTAGTTTTAATAACAATGACATCATCAATGAGTTTTTGAAAAAAACTTTTTGTTAAGATTGTAACACCTAAGCAATACTAAATAGTAATAATGTCTGCATGTTTTGTTTTAATAATAGTTATAGATAGATAGACTATAATTATTAACTCCCATACGTAGTGGGCCTTTAGGGCAGAGTACTTTGTTATTCCTATTAAAAATATTAACTAATTCTTAAATGAGACGGTCTTACGATGAGACCATCTCTATTGGGCTGGCCCAATATATACATTTTGTTTTAAAGTGATCACTTATAACGTTAAAGTGATCACTTATAATTTTAAAATAATCATTTTTTATAGTTCAGAGTGATTACTTATAACCTTAAAACAATCACTTATGATCTTAACGTAATCAATTAAAGATATGAGCTAATATATGGGCCCGTCTCATGATGAGACAGTATCATACAAGACGAGCTGAAATATTAATTATATATATTATATGACCAATTAATTCTAGATCATAAGATTTTGCTACATTTACCCTTTGTCACATTTATTAATTTTTTTGGAAGTAAATAAGAAAAATTGATCAAATATAAATAATATCAAAAAACAATCTTGAAGTTTGACTTTTAGAATTTAGGAAAAATTACCTAGAATAATCTAATCTTTTTATAATTTTCTTATAATAATCCTAACTATTGATTGACCATGAATAATTCCAACTTTGATCAAAGGGTATTTTCCTAGAGTAAACTAGGATAACCCTATGACCTGCTATAGTACGTTATTCACCAAAAAGTAAATAAAAAATTAATGTAAAATTAGAGAAAATTTTCTGAAAATTTACATCAAAAATTCTGAATAATAAAAATTAGAAAATTTTTTTCAACATGTTTTAAACATTTTTTTCAACATTTTATTTAATTTATCTTTTTTTAAAAATATTAAAACTTGTTATAGCAACTCATTAATTTACCGGGTTTACTTTAGGAAAATACCTCCAAAGTTGTGATTATTCATAAATAATCAATATATAGGTAGGATTATTGTAGGAAAATCATGAAAATATTGAATTATTCAAGGTAATTTTCCTAAAATTTATAGTTGTGAAATTTTTTTACGAGTTATAATCACTATAAATCAAAAGGCATAAGCATATATTATAGACAAGTTGTTTAGATTTCGATGGTTTTGACGGAGATGACTTGTTTGACTTGAATTTTATCTTTAACTTCGTCCAAGTGACCTTTGAATTTTATATTTTAGATTTTTTTTATTTATAATATTCATATATACTTATTTATTCTTATATTAATATTTTTAATGTTTTAAAATTAAATTTTGAATTACTTAATTTTTTAAAAAGTCGGCACAATGGGTGAAAATAGCATTTCGGCAAAAAGTGTGAAAACGAGTTTAAATATCTTCTCATTTTTTATGTAGGGAAAATTCGCGTTGAGTACTCATTTTAAATGGATTTTCAAACTAAATGGTCCATAGGACTGATCGTGACATTCATTTTTCTAAAAAATACTTTTAGTACCAGCAAAAATAATGTTAAATATCTAATTGGTTTGCATGTAAAAAATAATTAATGTTGTTTTTACCCTTTGTTAGGGATGGTCATGGGGCGGGTTTGGAGCGGGTCTTGCCAGACCCAGACTCTTTTATTTTTTATAGATCTAGATCCAGATCCGGAACCTAAGGGTCCAAAATTTTTAGACCCAAACCCTCCGGATCTGATGGGTCTAGGTTCCTTAATGGGTCTTAAACAAAGTCTCTTTGATTTATCAAAATTGAACCTTTTGCAAGTCTTTTTGTATTTTTGTAAGCAATTTATTATCGTATTACAAACACTTGTACGAGTCCATGAAATTCAAATACAAAATAATTACTAAAAAGTTAAAACACTTGTCTAAATGCATAATTAAAAACCAAACACTTGTCTAAATGCATAAGTAAAAACACTTGTCTGAGGGGCGGGTCTAGGGCTTGGGTTTCGAGGTCGGGTCTGCGTCTGCACCTTGGGACCCGGACCCATCAGAGGTCTCAAAAATTAAGACCCAGACCCTTAAAAAAGGGGCGGGTTCGGAGCGAGTCCAATAAGGTCCTGGACCCATGCCCATCCCTACCCTTTGTAATGATTTTTTGAAAAATAATTAAAAATAATATTTTATATTTTAAAATAAAATCAATATTAAAATAAATAATTGAGTATATGGGGTGTTTGGCAATTTCAGCTTATTTTGACACAATTTGAGAGTTGAATAGTCAAACCAATCCATGCTAATGTTTGGTAAATTAGTAGGTTGAAACAACTTATTGCTGTGAATAAATTGTTTTTGAACAACATGCTCATAGCAGCGAGTTTAAAAAATCAGCTAATCAAACCAGCTACTCTTTCTGCTCTCTTTTGTTTGTCCACTTTAATTTTTCCACGCATTTTAAAGTAAATTTTGAGTCTCTGTATATCTAAGTACGCATCAAAAACATTGTAAAATTATATATTAAAAATTTTACATCAAGACAAATCTATCAAAATCCCACATGAATATATTTTATCGTCAATATATACTTCAAAAATCAAATTTAAATTTCACTCTTCTAAAGCGAAAAAACTGAAACTGGACAAACAAAAGGGAACTGAGGGAGCAATAAAATCAGCTGGTTAAATCAGCCATTGTAATCAACAATCAACTATCAGACGTCTCGCACAAAGTCAGGGTCCAAAAGAAAGATAGGAGACATATCATACTCGTACCCTCTCGAGGGAAAGGGCGGGAGAAAAGCGCGCATAAATAAAACCGCGGATAGCGAGAGTCCTTCAACATGAGATGAATAGCACCAAGATAATGCAGGAGAACTTACATGCAAAACATAAAATAAACTGGACTAAAATAGAGTTGTTAGAAGAAAAGAAATATAATAAATAAGCAAAATTGCATAGCACAAAAAGAGGTTATTGAAAGGCGACTATCAAAAGTTTGGCATACGAATTTGACGCCTCCAACAACTTCTATCGCTCGTCAAGTCCTTAGAGAGGTAAAGCGCATCCAAGTCGATTTTTAATTGCTCCTCCCATGTTCACTTTAGACTATTTTTATAATTGATCACTTTAAAATTGTAAGTGATTACTTTAATAAATTAAATATGTATAACACAACTCAATAGAGATAATCTCATCATAAAATTGAATCATTTAAGAAGCATTGTTATATGAAACGGTCTCACTAAGAAACACGTATAAATTATCGCCTCACCGAAAAACAGTCTCTTAAAGATAGCTGGTATTTAATAATTTGTGATTTTCTTATTATATTTACTTCGCTTTGTCGCTTGCACTCAAATATAAAGGGAAAAAAATAAATAAAGCGTCGGTGGGTGTTAGAGAACACTCACAATTAAACACTGTACTACTTAAGCAGAAATCCTATCACTTTCTTTCCTATTTTATAATTCTTCCCCAATTTTATCTCTTACGTTTCCCCCTTCTTCAGATTCAAAACCCTTATTTCTCCTTTTTCTTCTTCAATTCGATCCAATTTCAATTCATCTTTTCTCTCTCTCTTTCGACTCTTTACTCCAATCGTAATTGCTCTTCAATTTGAGAGAGAATTCAGAGAGATTGTTAGAACGAAAATGGAGAAATCGAAGGTCACGTTAATGGTGACCGTTTTAATTCTAATGTTTTCTGGTGTGATTCAAGTGAGATCCGACGCTTCTGATCACCGGTTTAAAGCTGGTGAAGCAGTTCCACTTTACGCTAATAAAGTTGGCCCTTTTCATAACCCTAGGTTCGTCATTTCTCATTCTTTTCTTGCCTGTTGTTTTGATCCATCCATTTTTTGCAGTTTTCTTTGTGTTAGTATAACGTTATTGTACATTACGCGAAAAGCAAGATGATGAATCTTGATGGATTTGTGTTTTATTTTGATAGAGGATCGGACCTTTATGACTTGGTTTTACTAATGATAGCGATAGTAGCGAATTTTCGTACCTTAATTAATTCTGATTTCACTGTGTTTGATGTGGGTTCTGATCTGTGATCAATGGAATCTGATTTGTACGGAAGAGAGATCTTTGGGTTTTGGTGATCTTGTTGCCTTTGTCATTTTATAAATAGAGGAAGAAAGTTCTTTTTCCTTATACTGATGCTAATGCTGGTTCTCTTTAAATTCGTAAAGATAAAAATTGTTGTCTTTACGTGTGACTTCCGTTTTGGTATATAGTTTCTCCGTTTTTGCTCTAACTGGAGTTAAGGCTAAAGCTGCGAGTTGTATTTTTTAGGTAGAGGGCTAGTTTTACTTTCTTTGTACAAAAATTGCTATTCTTATTCATCCAACAAGTCAACACCCTGTAGTTGAGTGAATTAATGAAGAATGAAGATTCTTGTTTTAGAGATTTAATTGTAGGCTCCACTTCATCACATAAGCACGTGTCTACTTACAGAAAGGAGGAATCAAGGTTTCTAGCTTTCTATGTTCATTAATATCAGTCTTGAGCATCAATGAAGAAAATAATATTTATGTAATTGTATTATCAAGGTTCATAGGTAAACCTAAGCGAATTACTGTCTCCTATTAAATCATAACAAATTTCGTTTATTAGTCGAATGTTTGGAAATGATTAATGATTCATGCTCATCGCCTTGCTAATTGAGTCTTAACATTTGTGGTTTTTCTTTTCAGTGAGACATACCGGTATTTTGATCTTCCATTCTGTGCCCCAGGTACCAAATTGTAGAATTTGTCTGTTGTCCATCTTAGTTTAGGACACCTTTTAATATAAGCTTCTCCTGGACTGCAGATCATGTGAAGGAGAAGAAGGAAGCACTTGGTGAAGTCCTGAATGGAGATCGTTTAGTGAGTGCTCCATACAAACTTGATTTTCTAGTAGATAAGGATTCTGAAGTTATTTGCAAGAAGAAAATGTCAAAGGAAGAAGTAGCAAAGTTCAGGGATGCAGTATCAAAGGATTACTACTTCCAGATGTATTATGATGATCTACCTATATGGGGTTTCCTTGGTAAGGCTGACAAGGAAGGCAAAATGGACCCCAGTGAGCACAAATATTATCTGTACAAGCATATTCATTTTGACATCTTTTACAACAAGGATCGCGTTATTGAAATCAATGTTCGAACTGATCCCAACTCCTTGGTGGACATCACTGAGGATAAAGATGTCGATGTAGAATTTATGTACTCAGTGAAGTGGAAGGAGACAAACACCCCTTTCGAGAAGAGGATGGATAAATATTCACAATCATCTTCCCTTCCTCACCATCTAGAGATCCACTGGTTCTCCATCATCAACTCATGTGTTACTGTACTACTCCTGACTGGATTTCTTGCCACCATTCTCATGCGTGTTCTCAAGAATGATTTTGTCAAGTAAGTTGAAATGTTTCTCGGACCCTGTCTTATTTCAATTCCATACTGTATCTAATTTGGACTTCTGGTTACATTTTTCTGGAAATAGGTATGCACATGATGAGGAAACAGCTGAAGATCAGGAAGAAACTGGATGGAAATATATTCATGGAGATGTATTTAGGTTTCCAAAGTATAAATCTCTGCTTGCAGCTTCTCTGGGATCTGGCACTCAGTTGTTTACCCTGTAGGCTCCCTTGAGTTTTTTCTTCTACATATGGTTCTTTGTTTTATTGTAATTGACATAGATTTCATTTCGCTCTTACACTTATCTCTTCTTTTTGGGCAGCACTATTTTCATATTTTTACTTGCTTTAGTGGGAGTGTTTTACCCGTATAATCGTGGAGCTCTGTTCACTGCTCTCGTTGTCATATATGCTCTCACATCTGGTATTGCTGGATACACTGCCACCTCCTTTTATTGTCAGCTGGAAGGAACAAACTGGGTACGTGAGTTTTTATTTTCAATTTTATTTTTGAAAAGAACCCCTGAAAATAAAAAAGGTGAAAAAATACTTAATGATTTTAAAAGACACATACAAAGAAAATTGATGGCTAACCATGTATTTGCTCATCTATTAATGTTTCTTTCTCGCAGGTAAGGAACCTCTTGTTAACAGGTTGCCTGTTCTGTGGGCCTCTGTTTCTGACCTTCTGTTTCCTGAACACAGTAGCAATTGCATATACTGCTACTGCAGCTCTTCCTTTCGGTACCATTGTGGTCATTCTTCTTATCTGGACACTTGTGACTTCACCATTGCTTGTTTTGGGTGGAATTGCTGGTAAGAATAGCAAGACTGAGTTCCAAGCTCCTTGCCGTACGACAAAGTACCCCAGAGAAATTCCACCACTACCATGGTACAGGGGAACTCTTCCTCAGATGGCAATGGCTGGATTTTTGCCCTTCAGTGCTATATACATAGAGCTCTACTACATCTTTGCCAGTGTCTGGGGCCACAGGATTTACACTATATACAGCATCTTGTTCATTGTATTCATTATTTTGATCATAGTTACTGCTTTCATCACTGTGGCATTGACATACTTCCAACTTGCTGCTGAAGATCACGAGTGGTGGTGGAGGTATGCTCTAAGCTTTTGGTTTCTGCTTTTACCAATGAGTCCATGACATTTCTTTCCAGCTTTTAAAGTTCCATTGTTATGGTAGTAGGGGGGGGGGGGGGGGGGGTGGATAATATTTGCTTAATGCAACAATTTGTTTTTTTGTTTGACTTAGATTTGATTGATAAACTGAGTGCAATAGAGTTGGGAAATGTAGTCTCCGTTTTTGCTCTGTATTTTGTCAATTTCTTGCGTGTCCTTTGTCCTCGTATCTTGGCAATTCCTTGTGATTTTTGTGGCCTTTATATTTTAAGTAGTCTTTTTCTTCTTATGGTCGGGGGGGGGGGGGTGGATAATATTTGCTTAATGCAACAATTTGTTTTTTTGTTTGACTTAGATTTGATTGATAAACTGAGTGCAATAGAGTTGGGAAATGTAGTCTCCGTTTTTGCTCTGTATTTTGTCAATTTCTTGCGTGTCCTTTGTCCTCGTATCTTGGCAATTCCTTGTGATTTTTGTGGCCTTTATATTTTAAGTAGTCTTTTTCTTCTTATGGTCCTCATTGTCCAGACCAGATATGCATTTCTGTTTTCACGTGTCTCTTTAAATCGATTTTTTCATTTAATCTATTAATCTAATCTAGTTTAGCGTGTGGTTTAATGTTACTTCAATTCTTTTAGCATACTCCATTCATCACTCTCATTTAGCATCTTTTTTATTTTGGATTGTCACTCTCATTTTGCATCATTTCTTTACTTTTTTAATCTGTATTTTTCTTATAAACAACTCACTTGCTCTTTGCCAATTGCTACTATTCTAAAGGGACATAGAAGTATAATGTACTTGCTAATGCGTGTTGACATTATGCTTTTTATATGGAATGCTTACTTGGGTACCTCGTAATCCATCGTACCTTGCTGTTTGGGTAGGGGGATGAGTGGAGGAGGTGAACTATTTTATATTTCTTTAAAAACCTGTCTCTCTATGGTTTGTGGAAGATGGTTGCGAGGTCTTTAGTCTGTTCTTGTTCCATAATATAGACTATTCTTTGTGTTTGTACCGGTGAAGGAGAGCCTGAAGAGTTTATGTCTTGCCACTTGCCTGCAAGGCCCTGCACTATGTTTTCTGTTTGTCTTTTGTATTAAAGGGGTCTGGTTGTTACACATGCAAATGGGCAGTATCATGCATATTTGCCTAACCATTGCACAATTTGAAAATAACCTTGAGAAGGATCATCTCCTTTTACCGAAGAACTTCAATGGACATATTATGTACTTGTTCATCTTAAACATCTCTTTCTTGTGACCCTTCCCGTGCAATATTAGCTTGTGTTCTAACTTGATACTTCTTATGACAGGTCCTTCCTCTGTGGTGGTTCAACGGGTCTTTTTATCTATGGATATTGCTTGTACTACTACTATGCACGCTCTGATATGACTGGTTTCATGCAAACATCATTTTTCTTCGGCTACATGGCTTGCATTTGCTATGGCTTCTTCCTCATGCTTGGAACTGTTGGTTTCCGTGCTTCACTTCTTTTCGTCCGCCATATTTATCGCTCTATCAAGTGTGAGTAGGTAAAACAGTGTCATTCAGGTCAGTGCCTAAAGTTCTGGTGTTGTCGCCGATGCCTAATCTTGTTAGAGGGAAGAAAGTTGGTATTTTTATGAACTTGCTCCGCACTTCTGCCGTTGCTATACCACACACAATATCTAATTGCGCAGCTCTGTTCCTTGAAAGCGTTACCCAAGAGAAGTCCCAATTCAGGAAGTTTATGTCATGTAATCGAATATCAATATTGTATTAATTTTAGAGAATTTTTTACATTTAATTGCAGCAATATCTGAATTTTTCCTTCACTTGGTCTTCTCGTTATTATACCCTCGAGTCTTTATATGCTTAATTGTGTTAGTTTAGGCGAACAATGAACATTAATAGAAGATTGAAGATATCTGCTTTCGTTACATTCTCGAAGTTTAGTTTAGATGCGGACCTATTTTTATATCAAGCTAGGTTTTTAATGGAACTAGTGCTTTAATTTGATTGCTATATGTCTTCATTGTCATTCGATTAAATATAACGGGGCACTTTTAATTTTTTAAGGGATAGTGCTTTAATTTGAATAAATGGTTTGAATATGTGCAAAGATTAAGTATTAGCAAATAGATAAGAGACATTAAAAGTTGGCCTTAAAGGACTCAAAAAGAGGGTAAAAAAGATTGTAGATAACTTGTAGGGCTAGAGTGGAGAATGATATGAAAGATTTAGATTTATAGATTTAAGATGATAGAAAATTAAACTGAATGGAGAAAAGAATCATAAAGATGATTGAAACTAATATATATGGATTTATGTAGTTGACTTTAATCTTTGGGATTAACGCAAAATAAATAAAGTAAAACATACTATCAACTAACTAAAGATTTTTGTCATTTTTACGAGTTTTCAGTCGAAAACTAAAAATAGATTTTAGTTTTTTTTATTATATTTCTAAAATCAAACACAAAACCAGTTTTTCTGATATATTTCACTGTGTTTACTATTTGACCAATTTTGGTACTTTTCTCTCAATATTGCTAATTCCATAAGTATTTTCCACTTTGCATGAAATGGAAAAGTATTTCCCAATATACCGATTACCGTCCACGTGAAAATTTATTATTTTTTTTTTAAAAAAATTTTCTAGACAAAACTGCCAAATGAGATGGCGAATTGTGGTAAATAGTAAACCACCACATGATGTAGCGGTTCTTTGGGTGAACAGTGCACAGTAAATCGCCATCTCATGTGGCGGTTTGCTCTGGGTGAACCGTCATCTTATTTGGCGGTTTGCTGTGTGCCCTTGCAACATTTTATTTCTTTCTTTCAATTCCCATAAATAGTTAGCACAACTTGCATTAAACTAGTTCAATACCATTTATTCCATAATAATCAACTTTGAACCAGCTTGATTTGAAAACATTAATTATGAAAATAATGCAAAGGTATATTTCAATCATGGAAAGTGTTACAAGAAGTTCAAAGCATATAAATTGATACAAAATGTGTTAAACTATAATCCCTGGTCCTTTTGTTGTGCGCACCGGTGGATGAGGATGGTGTATACTCGTTAATCTCTGCAATGACATTAAGAGCAGGAGCTCGTCTTTGACTAGCACGCTGATATGTGATGATCCTTTGCGAAGGCGATGGATGTGGAGGAGTGGTCATGGAAGCTGGAGGAACGAATGGCGACATAGCACCAAATGTCGATGGGGATCTGGAAGACCGACCTCGAGTAGATGAACGCTCGCGACCTCTTGTGGACCGACTACTTGATCCTCCGGAAGAGCTACCTTGGTGGGCCGAACTCCGTGGAGAAGGAGTGTGAACGTATCATCAACCTCACTAATGATAGGTGGAGTCGGAATGAGGTACTCATACCTTGCCTGACTTAATGCATCGGTCAATGACGCGTTAATGGAGCCAAGGGTCTGAGAACATAGCCGATACCCCACATCAACTGGCGATGTAGTGGCCCTGTGAATCGTGTCATTGCATTGTATGAGGACCGATCGGATGCGCTCAGCCTGTGTGTTATCATTATATTGTTAAAAGAATCACATAAATGTATTACTATATGTTATCAGTGTTAAAAGAAGACGTACCTGTGATGTAGATGTCGGATGGTAATGTGATCCTGGTTGTGCAAATGTGGTGTTCGTGTGGCGTAGTATGGATATACGCCTGTACCAATTCATGTATACACCAGAGCTTTGACCGGTGTAGTTATCTCCTTGAACCAATCGAGATGCTCGATCATTCCACGCATCTACTTGCGATTTATGTCGTATGACGTAGTTCTTGTCCCCAGTCCTCCGATCAATCGCATGTAGTTGAGGTTGGGTGTCACAGGCATGCAGAATAACCTGCTCCAATCTGAATTGACGCATGACACGATCCGAGAGATATAGCTCGACGATGTCAAAGCAAATAAGTGGACAACGCGATCTCCAAATCTCGTGGCCCGATCTACATATGTGTGGTAACGCGTCCATCTTAGCCGTTGTGTAAGGATGCTATGTCATCTGTAATAGAAATCAATATACTCAATAATATATACAATTTATTGATAACTAATACAAATAATAAATGTTAATAACCTGCTCGTCCCATTGTCGATCAAGTGCTCTCTGTAGTAGACTAGAGTATGTGGGGAGTGGGACCTCAAAAGATATACGCAAAGCCAGCTGCGAACAAACGAACATTGTTTAATATTTCTATATATCATAAAATAGTGAAATTTTGAATTTGAATAGTGAATTGATTGTTGCTACCTTACTACTAAAGGATCCCTTCCACGATGATGCTGTGAACTTAAGACCGGTTCAAAATCCACTGCGTCATCGTCCTCATCATGTTGCCCAGCGGGTCGAATCGTTCGAATTATAGGCCTCCCTATAAAAATATGCTCCCACGATCATATCTGTAACAACACAAGCAGCCTCCAATGTTCTTGGCACCCTTACGAGATGCTCGACATAAATTACGATACAGATATGCATGGGTAGCACTTCCCCAACTATACTCATCTACCCGCTCCAAGTCTTCTAGCAGAGGGAGATAGATCAATTGGATCGAGTCACCACTCTTGTCTGGAAACAAGATGCATCAAAACAGGTACAAAATGTACGCTCGCACATGTCTCTCCACTGTAAAATCATCCGCGTCAATTATAAGCTAGTCTTGAGATGGAGCACCATCTCTAATCGCTGCATCTAGAGCTTCTCTTTTGTCATCATCCACCTCTGAATCAGAATCAATATGCTCATCCTCCTGATCTAAAGAGTCAACCTCGTTGGCATTACGCCTACCCAAGTGACTTGTGGAGAAGGTGTTCATTACACCACCACCAATGCCACGTGAATGAGTTGTAGAAGTAAACTCATCTAAGTGCTCATTAACGTACTTTGGGTTACTTAACATTTCTGTGAATGTATCATGGCGTACACTAGGACCTGATTCTGGAAGTTCCATGCTAGTCATGACTTCCCTCGCATTACCCAAATTTGCAAATATTTCAACGTAAACCTCCATTGCCGTTCCAGGGGCTTGTGATGCCGCATAAGCAAGAGTACTTATGCTTTCATCATTCTTAATCGGGACTAACACATTTTTCCCAGTCACCGGATATTTCATCTCCATTTTTAACATAAAAGAGTTGCGATCACAACCAATTACGTCATAGACTTTGCTATGAAAAACCTCAAAAGTAGTATTCTAATGATGGATAAACATCACTGCATTTAATTCTCCATTATAAACAACATCGGATCTAGAATAACTTACTTCCCCACCCCAATACACTATAACGAGATAATGATCCATATTCTGCAAACAAAAGCATGTTTTTCATGTGATTTCACATACACTTTATTGTTGATTGTGAGTAAGGGAAGTATAAATGTGAACACAAGAATGTGTAATATTAAAGTATTACAACACTTATTAGAAGGTTCAATTCAAATATGAAGCTACAACTACGAATATATAATAAAACCATTAAACAAACCCTACAAAGTAGTAAACTTACATTGAAGCATTTTATCGAACACTTTATATACATACAAACCTAATCATAAAGTTCAACTACAAATGTGTAAAATGTAAGCTTAAATCATGAAATCAAGAGAATGTAACAAACAATCAATGTATTTATAACTTCAAATGACAACAATAATGAACAAAAAATCTATTTGTATATTGAAAAAAATTAGGGTTATATTCATATCTTAAATGAGGATGAAAATGAACAGGTAAAGAAGGAGAAGATGAGAATGTAGTTAATTAATTTAGTTGAATGAGAGGAATTGTGGATATGAAGTAAATGAGGAGTGTAGAAATTTTTTTTGTTTTAAAGTGCACCGGCAGCAAGGAGAAAGAAATGAGATGAAGTGAACAAAACAGGAAGCTGCTGCCGTTTTGTACGTACAACTACAAAACCGCCATCTCAAGTGGCGGTTTAGGGTAAATTTTTTTTTTGTTTAAAAAAAAAACTACATTAATGGGCAAACCGCTAAGTGAGGTAGCGGTTCTCTTAAATTTCCTAAGCAAACCGCTAAGTGAGGTAGCGGTTCTCTTAGATTTCCTAAGCAAACCGCTAAGTGAGGTAGCGGTTATATTAAAAAAAAAAAATTCTCCCAGGTGTCCTACGTGAACGGTACTCAGGAAAATATTTTTCCCTTTCGAGTATATTAGGAAATAATTTTATTTTTAGCATTATAATGGGCAAAGATCCACCAATCTTTTATTGAAAGAAAAAAAGACATCAAGTCCTTGTTTGATGTTTTATCTTCCTCAATTCCGTAGAAGATAGAAAACATAAGAGATTGATGAACAAATTGGAATATTGTCGATGGCAAGACAACACAGAGAAGATAGAAGAGAAGCATTCTCTCCATTTTTTTTTCTTCTCGTTTACTCTTTTTATAACCTTCACTGCAAATTTCAAACCTCAATATTTATAAACATATTTATTAAAAAATTATAAAAAGTACATAATAAAAAAGTATATTTTAAGACGAATTTAACGAAATCTCACATTAATCAATGTGTCAAAAACATTAATCAAATTTCTCTCTTCTTAAAGTGAAATATGTCAAATGGAAAGAACATTGGTGAAGGAAGAGAATAGTTTTTTACACATAAATGTCAAACACGTTTTGGTTTTTTAAATAAACTCTATCAAGATCATGATCGCACGATTATATTTAATGTATCCCGCTAATAAAAGTTATGACTAGGGTATCATAAGGGCTAAATGACAATAGACTAGACCATTGAAAATGAAGTTATAGCCAATGCGACCTTTGACTCGAGAGTAACTGCAAATATTAACCATGACAAGACAAGACACATATAAAGTTCATTTTATCATATAATTTAGGAAAAATAATCTTGAATAATTTCACCTAAAACTCATTTGTTGTAAATAATTCATATTATTGATTATTTCTAAATAATCCAACCTTTATATATTTTTTGCTGACAACATCATTTGCTACATTTTAGTAGCTACTGTAGATACTTACCAGCAAAGAGAAATAGGGGTAAACCAACAATGAAACATTAAAAGGAAGAAGTGAATGTAATAGCTAATAGATACCTACAATATTAAAGATTATTTACACCAAATAAGCAATAAGTAACATTATTCAGAATAATTTTTCCTAAAATTCTTTAACGGTCCAACACTATGCCCAAATCAATAGCAACTCCCATACATAGTACGATGAGTGGGACCGGAATACATGAGTTCTCTACAAACTACCTCTGTTAGGGCTGCACACGGTCCGGTCTGGAAATTTTTCAGACCAGACCAGACCAGTCAAGACACCAGACCGGATCAAACCAGACCAGTCAAGACACCAGACCGTTCTAGAATGGTCTGGTCTGGTCTGGTCTACGGTTTTTTTTATTTTTTTGTATTTTTTTAATTGAGAATCTAAGATAAACGATAATCTGTAAACAAAATACATCACCAAATCCGAAACATTACAAATTTTCAATAGTTAAGTACATCACTAATTTTATAATATAGAACATAAAGTAAATTCATAGTAGTCACTAGTCAGCACTCAGCAATAGCGACTTCATCCATGAATAAGCATCATTGCATCAAGGAACGTCAATAACTGAAGGAGCCAAATTGATCTTTGATAACTCTATACAATAAAAACAAACATCAAAAAATATGATTTTATAAAATAAACATAATACTAATCATGATATGAAAGATCACATACCGTTCTCTAGTTGTGCTATATCCTCCAAGCACTCCTCAACTTTTGGAGAAGAAGCACAAAGCCAATCTTGACAAGAAATAAGAGCTTCTGCCATCTTTGGACTTTATGAACTTCAAAATGAACCTAGAACTCGACCTCCAGTGCTAAAAGCACTTTCCGATGCAACTGTGGATACAGGAATGACTAGCACATCACGAGTTACAAGAGAAAGAATGGGAAACCTTGAACTATTGTTTTTCCACCATGTCAAAATATCAAAGCCATCTCCATCTTCTTCTGTAACCTCATCTAAATACTTGTCCGAATCATCAGTAGTAGGCTTTCCTAAACCATTCTCATAACCATGGGGATCTAGAAGATGCTCATGAAAATTTGGATCTTCCCCATCCTACCTCTCAAATGCCAATATAAACTTCAAAGCAATGCTTAACATCAAATAAGTTGAATTCCACCGTGTGACCACATCAAGAGACAACATGTTTTTTGATGGATTCTTCTCATCCGAAACACACTTATAAAACTTTTCAATTCTAGATGGAGAAGATAAAATAAATTTAACAGCACCTCGAACTCGGCAAACAGCATCAGTAACTAATTTAAGACCATCATTAACCACTAAGTTCATGATATGAGCAATACAACTTACATGCAAATATTCTCCATTCAACACACTAGTTCCCCACGTTTTGACTCTTGTTTTTAAATAAGCAATTGCAGTGTCATTAGAACTAGCATTGTCAATAGTAATGGTCATCACATTTTCAAGACTCCAAGCAAGTAAACATTTCTCAATTGCCTTTCCAATGGCCTGACCTTTATGACTTGATATTGGACAAAAGTTTAAGATTCTTTTATTTAACTTCCAATCATTATCAATAAAATGAGCAGTTAAACACATATAATTAATTTTTTGAATTGAAGTCCATGTGTTAGTAGTAAGACATACTCTCCTACAATTAGTTTTTAAAAAAGATTTTAGTTTCAATCTTTCATCCAAAAACATCTCGTAACAATCTCTAGCAATAGTCATTCTAGAAGGAACCACAAACTTATTTTGCATCTGTGAGCAAAAGTACCTAAACCCCTAGGCTTCAACAAATCTAAAGGGAAGTTCATCAACAATTATCATGAACGCTAAGCCTTGCCTACAAGCCTCATAGTTAAACATCCAACTCTTTATGTGAGCTTCTTGTTCCCCTTGTTCATTAACACTTGATTGAAAACTCAATTGTGTTTGAGTAGCATTTGATTTGTTATTGAGTGAAAATCTAGGACACTTACTTATATGTGCTCTATAAGTACTAGTCCCATTTACACTAGGATTGCACTTATATTCACGACCACAATAGTTGCACTTACATTTCTTTTCCATATTTTTGTTTGTAAATTTGGTGAAGTGATCCCATATGTCGGATCTCGGTTTCACAAGCTTCCTCCTTTGTTTGCTCATAGCTTCATCTTTTTTGATTTCATTACCATCCTGATCATCCACTTCATTTTCATCGCAAACTATAAAAGGTTCATCCATCGATATCTACAATTAAACCACCAATACTTACAAGTTACAACTTGTCATTTCAAAGAATATTTCACATATGTTCCAAATATTCTGTTTTCAATCAATATCAACAATCTATTTAGTCTACAATATCAACCAATATCAACAACATATCAACATATCAAAGGATGAAGATATTAACATTAACATTCAACATATCACACAAAAACTAATAAAAAAAATTGAAGGAGGACATTCAACATATTAACATTTTCTTGCATTTTCTTAGGATTAACATAACCACCAGAAGCAATCCATTCATCTTCGAATTTAAACAAAAACTGATAAAAAAAACCCTAAAAAATCAACCAATATACTTACATCACGAGATTCTACACTTGATTCCGTGGTGAAGTGTTGAAGGAGGAGCGTCGAAGCCTCGAAGAAGCACAGAAGCACAGCACAGCTAGTAGTATTGAAGTGTAGACCTGGAGAATGGTATCTGTCGTCTGATACGGTGAAGGAGAAATCAGAGTCTTCAGAGATTAATCGAGGGAGAGATCGAGGGAGAAGGAGAAGGAAGGAATCGAGGGAGAAGGAGAAGGAATCGAGGGAGAACGAGAAGGGATCGAGGGAGAACGAGAAGGGATCGAGGGAGAGCTTCAGAATCAAGGATTAAAAAAAACCCAATCATAATGTTATAATAGTAACATTTAAAATTTTAAATAAAATGGAAATTACGGGTTTCGGTCTACGGTTTACGGTTTTCACCAGACCGGAATTTATTACGGCTTTTCGGTCTGGTCTAGTCTGAAAATTTTAAAACCGGGACCGGATCGGAAAAACCGGACCAGACCATTTAGACCGTAGACCAGACCAAGCATTTAAATTACGGTTTGGTCCGGTTTGGTTTACGGTCTAGACCAAACTCTGTTCAGCCCTAACCTCCATTTTCTAATGTATTTCCCGTTAAGAATATCTTATTTTGAGGGGAAAATTTTAATTAAGATTTTAAAGACACGTATAAATAATAAAGTATATCCATGTGAGATCTCTTAAATTCGTCTTAGTGTATACTATTGTACTATATATTTTTGGCAAATGTTATATGTAGCCCTAAGGGCTATATATAACCATTAATGCTAATAAGATTCTTTTATATTCCCCATATAAATCATGAGTAATTTTTTTTTTTAATATAAGAGCAATTTATTACTTTAATTTTGTAGTGAACTTGTCAAAGATTAATTATTTTACAAGGCTAATTTAATGAGTAATTTGTTGATCTATTAATAAACTTGTCAAAAATTCCATTGAAATTAGTCCATGTACATTTATTATAGGAATTTGCTAATTTTTATAGATAGCCCTTAGGGCTATGTATAACAAAGTCCTATATTTTTTATAATGCTTATTTGGAGATATTAAAGCTTAAAATCTACTTTGAAAACCGGACAAAAAGTGGATAAGTTAATTAATTTCAACCTCTTTATTAACCACGATGCCCCATAAACTCGATTTTACCATCTCACTCAACTCATTTTCTTTCTCTCTCGTCGTTTCATTCCGCTGATGATCTTCAGCCTTTTCTTTATTATGGAGAAATCACGAAATCATACTATTGTTTCATTCATACTATTGATTGTTTCTAATTGAAACACAGAAATCACGAAACAATGGAGAAATCTTTGGCCACCTATATTGTGACCGTTGTTTTCTTGCTCTTTTCCGGCGTTATTCAAGTAAGATCCGATGCATCCGATCACCGCTATAAAGCTGGAGAACAAGTTCCTCTTTACGCCAATAAAGTTGGTCCTTTCCATAATCCTAGGTCACTTTCTGTCTCTTTTCTTTTCTTTTCTTTATTTTTTTTATCTAACTTTCTAGTTTATGCTTATTTTCTTTGTTTTGGTTACGTATTCGAATTTAACTTAAAATGTTCGATTTCCGCCTGATTTATCAAGTTTTATTGAGTTTAGAGACATTAGTTTGATCTATTTTTGGAGAGTTTGACTTTTCAGATTTTGAAATGGAATCTGTTGGGAAATGCATATTGTTTTCGCGTATTGATTTAGTTTTAGTTATAAAAGTTAGTGATTTGAAATTAGCGTTTAGTTGATCTGTAGGAAGCCTGATTATGATTTTTTGTGATAATTATGATTAGTTGGTAAATTTTGGATTTGAACTTTTTGTTACATTCACTTATTTTGAGATGTTTGTTGTTTTGGATGATTTTTGTAGTCTTTTAGCTTAATGAGATGGAAGTAGCGTTAATTTTGATCTGTGTTATAATTCAATTTTTTTTTGATGAAATTAGTGAAGGTTAGTGGTTGGATCATGCTTGCTTGACCTGTTACTTTGTTGATCTTAAAGTGAAATGTGTAAGGTCATAAAATAATGGTGAACCGTTGAGCCGTTGAAGTCGTCAACATTCAGCAAGAATCAAGATTATGCTTGAATTAATAATTTGCGCATTATGTGGTTTTATATCTCTTTCTTGTATTTATGGATTTGTTCAGTTTTGAAACTCTACTAAATGCATTTATAGGTTTTTTGTAACTATGGTTCTTTCTGATGCATCTTGTGCTTTTTGTCTTCAAATTTGGATTCCTAGTCTAGTGCACAATGACAGGTAATTAGATTGAAAGGAGAGGCTATAAGCCTCACTCAAGGATCTTAAGTATGAAATTTAAGTGGATGTTTGTGTTGTGTCTTAGTGTAGGAATCAAATGATGCAAGTATGTAATGAATGACAATAACAGATAAATAATCAAGATAAAAATTTAAGGTGGTTCACCAATCTTGGGCTACATCCACCATCTAGCCTAGGATTATATTAATGTGTTTAAAGAGAGAATATAAGACTTGAAGGAATTACAATGGAGACAAGTGTAAGGGAAGAGAGGAGCTAAAATGGGAGTAATTTACATAAAGCAAGAGATAGTGCTCTTAGATGAGACTTTTGGCACTAGTGACTAAGGATCTATAAGTGTATTTATAGGGGGAGGTAATACACAAAAGGGGCAGCATCTAAATGTAGTGGACAGCAGGTAGCAGATCGTGAAAAGGAGCCTACTGGTGCTCCTTTATCAAGTGTACAGCATGTGTAGTGTTGTTGTTTCGTGCCTTTCCTCTTTCGTGTATGCCCCACGGTCTCCCATGCTTATATCCTTAGTTCAAGGACTGTTTTTATGCACTTCATTGCTTCATATGTCAAGATTTACATGATCAATAGTACTATGTACTATTGATTCCCATACTACCAATCACCAAAATGTGATGTGTCCTCTTCTAATCTTCACTAACTAAAATGATTAATTACTTTAATCATGTTTTGATTACTTGGTGAACATAAGTCACCAATAACCCTAACAATGTTGAGCAATGGAATGTACAGGGATTAAATTATTTATGTCAAAGATATTTGCCTGATATATATGTTGAATCGGAAATGTTATGTTGATTAGAGATTTATGATTCCATCTAAACATAAGTTCTATAGTATAGTGACTTGATGAGTACAGATTGTGAATTAAAATGTGTCAAAGATGCGAAGTCACATTAGTAGTGGATTTTTAAAAATGAATTTGGGCTAGAAGTTGCTAGATATTTGAGCCTCGTGAAAGGAGGGGTTATTAAGTTCAGTAAGTCTTGTATGAGAGCGTCTCACTGTGAACGAGCCCATACAAGCAGCCCATTAGTAAAAAACATAAAAAAAACAATGAAATATGAATTTACACTTATACATAAAGCACTCTTTTTAAGAGTTTGGGCTAACCCATTTGAGGCCGTCTCACGGTGAGACGGCCTCAATAAAGAATTAGTGTATTAAGTTTTGCTCTTTTATTTGTTTAATGCTTTAACGGGCCCGTAGCTTTTTTAAGGATGGTAATCAACTACTAATCCTGGAGTTTGGGATAATAATCAGTGTAATCATGTAGTACGTGCCTACCTTGTTGGAGTAAATTTGGGTAAAATGTTGGCCATTCGGGATAAGATGATCCACTGAATGCCTAAAGGCTTATCTTTGGGCTCAGATTTCTTGTTTAAGTATCCTGTTTAAATTCTGGAAATAGGAAATTTTTTGTGTCCCATGTTTTTACGTGATGTTACATTGGGTGAAACAGCTACATGGAAGGCTGTAGATATGTGAATTTGTATTTAAATCACTATTGTTAGGGTGTCATCGAGCAACATCACATCTATAGACCAACAAGCTTAAGAAATACTAACTAGCAGGGAAAGATGTGTTTCCCCTGGTAAAGGCTTGAATTAGTGACTTTTGTGTAAATGTTTCTAAACTTCATAATTTATTGTGGCGTTGTTTCCTGTGATCGATTGAATTATGCTTATGCTTGTAAATAATTTAATTTGATGTTTGTGGATTTTTTTTTTCAGTGAAACATATCAGTATTTTGATCTGCCATTCTGCTCCCCTGGTAATTAACTAGTTCAGTTTTGCTGTCACTTGTCAATTTTCAGTTTTTTATTTCTGTATTTTTGATCCATATTTTCTGGTGTGAAGATCATGTCAAGGAAAAGAGAGAAGCGCTTGGTGAAGTACTAAATGGAGACCGTCTAGTCAGTGCACCCTACAAACTTGACTTCCTAGTGGATAAGGACTCAGAAGTCATTTGCAAGAAAAAGATGGAAAAGGAAGAAGTTGCTAAGTTCCGAGATGCCGTTGCCAAAGATTATTACTTTCAGATGTACTATGATGACTTGCCAATCTGGGGTTTTCTAGGCAAAGTCGACAAGGAAGGAAAACTAGACCCAAGCGAGTACAAGTATTATTTATGTAAGCATATCCATTTTGACATCTTCTATAACAAAGACCGTGTTATTGAAATCAATGTTCGGACTGATCCCAACTCTTTGGTGGATATTTCTGAGGACAAAGAGGTGATTGTAGAATTCATGTATACTGTGAAGTGGAAAGAGACAAATACTCCTTTTGATAAGAGAATGGATAAATACTCGCAATCTTCCTCTCTTCCTCATCATTTGGAGATCCATTGGTTCTCTATCATAAATTCATGTGTCACAGTGCTTCTCCTGACTGGATTTCTTGCCACGATTCTTATGCGAGTCCTCAAGAATGATTTTGTCAAGTAAGATTGGTTGTATTATGAGTACCATTCTGTGTCTTCAACTTATCTGATATAGTGATATACTATGATTTAATTAAAGTTGATATCTTACACTTTTGTTTTCTGCAAGCGGTACCATTTATGGATTTTTATTCCTATCATTTTTTGGATAACAGGTATGCACATGATGAAGAAACCGCAGAAGACCAGGAAGAAACTGGATGGAAATACATTCATGGAGATGTTTTCAGGTTTCCCAAGTACAAGTCGGTGCTGGCAGCTGCTCTTGGATCTGGTACTCAGCTATTTACTCTGTAAGTACCTAATATTTCTTTTGTATTCCTATACTACATGTTTTAAGTGGTGGTAGTCCACACTGTGAATGTTTTATCTAACCTCTTTCCCTTTTGCCTTCAGTACGGTTTTCATATTCCTACTTGCATTAGTTGGAGTGTTCTATCCATACAACCGAGGAGCCTTGTTCACAGCCCTGGTTGTCATTTATGCTCTTACATCTGGCATTGCCGGCTATACTGCAACCTCCTTCTACTGCCAGCTGGAAGGAACAAATTGGGTATGTGTTTCTCATGTTTCTGCCTTCCATCTCAGATATGGGTTAGGTATCTTGCTGATATTTTTCCCATTTGGTTTTCACAGATTAGGAATCTGTTATTGACTGGTTGCCTATTCTGTGGTCCATTGTTTCTCACATTTTGCTTCCTCAACACTGTTGCAATAGTATACCATGCCACAGCTGCCCTTCCGTTCGGCACGATAATGGTGATACTTCTTATTTGGACACTCGTAACTTCACCATTGCTTGTATTAGGTGGAATTGCCGGAAAGAATAGCAAGGTTGAGTTTCAAGCTCCATGCCGCACAACCAAGTATCCCAGGGAAATTCCACCACTACCATTGTACCGGGGAACTCTTCCCCAGATGGCAATGGCTGGATTTTTACCATTCAGTGCGATTTATATAGAGCTCTACTACATCTTTGCCAGTGTTTGGGGCCACAGGATTTACACAATATATAGCATTTTGTTCATAGTCTTCATTATTTTGATTATCGTCACCGCTTTCATCACTGTGGCTTTGACGTACTTCCAACTTGCTGCTGAAGATCACGAGTGGTGGTGGAGGTATGAATCATGCTCTAAACTTCCAAGTGATTTTTATTCTTTCTATATCCATGATCTACTTTGTTTTAGAAGTATATAATGTTTGGTCTAATTCAATATTGTTGGCTTGTTGCCTTGTTATCTCAATTTATGGTTGTCATTTGGTCCAACTTTCTCATCTTAGATGCCATAGCTTTCGTTAATTAGTGACAACTGACAACCAGCGTAAATCATCATCACATCTTGCGAGTTATGATTCGAATTCTCAATTAAATGTGGGGGTGTCCCTGATCTCTCATGTTGATTAATTTTGGTTCATGTATCTTACTCTATATTGTTGGGATTAAGGCTTTTCTATTGTTTGCGTTTGTTGTTTTGGTATGACAGATTGTTTTTTCATCATCCACGTACCTTTACTGACCTTGAGTGTCATAACTCCTGATCATAATTTTTCAAGCCTCTTATAGTTTTACCTATACCTATTTTTAGAATCTTTATTTTTATGATTCCTACTGATTAGGTTACTTGTTATAACAGGTCCTTCTGGTGCGGTGGCTCCACCGGGTTATTTATATATGGCTATTGCTTATACTACTACTATGCGCGCTCTGATATGTCAGGCTTCATGCAAACATCATTTTTCTTTGGCTACATGGCTTGCATTTGCTATGGCTTCTTCCTCATGCTTGGAACTGTTGGCTTCCGAGCTGCACTCCTTTTTGTGCGCCATATATATCGGTCGATCAAATGTGAGTAGATAGTGATGCAACTTCAGTGTAGGTGCCAGTGTTTTTTTGGCTCCGTAGGTTTAGTAGGGCGACGATGTTCTTTGTATTGTAACCTATGTCTTACCTCATTTTTGATAGTTTGTAATCTAATAGAGAGATTTGCCTCTTTTTACCATTTTTCTTTGTGCATTTTTTTTATCTACACAATTTATCCTTCTCCAACAAAGAAGCCACACATTTTATTAGAGGAAAAAGATGGGTATAGATATCTATCACTTTTGTAATATTTTTAAATTTCATGAAAAGAAAAACTAAATAAATTTAGTGGTACTTTAGATGAATGGAACTCTCATGGAAAGTTGCATTTGTAATGGCTAAACAAACATTTCTTTGGAAATTCTTGGCGAATACTTTAGCATTATCTTCTTTAAATCTTATTGTTTAATCTTGTTTTTTTGGCTTTGTTTATCTTTGATCTTGGCGAATACTTTAGAATAAGAAGTTCGTGTTGGGTGGCTACATTCTCTCTTGAGATAACCTTACAGTTTAGAGTTCTCTATCTATCATCCTTGTCAAAAAGTAGTCAATTTAGATTACACTTACTATGGTTCAACTTCTAAAATCATAAGTTAGCAACCTAGGGATCGTTTGAGAATGCGAAATTCAAAATAGACTCTCCTTTGGTATTCTAGTTTCGTAACTAAATCCTCCATGAACATTTACATAGCCACTACGACATTCTCCTATGTGCCTATTCAAATTTCCACGGATATTAATTGGTATATTTTGCCCCCTATCATTGAGATCCTCTCAGAATCTCCTTTTAATTGATTCCTCTATCCCCACTTGCAGTGTACATACACTTATGACATTCAATATCTATTCCATATACAATTTTCACTTTCATAATCCTATCGTCGTTCTTGCATACATTTATTATATACTTAAGACGTTTATGCATCCACAAGAACACCAACTCTATTTCGATTGCTATCTTGTCCCAAGCACCACAATTTATATTCTTGCCTTTCACCTGCTATCAATCTAACTCTATCTATAACCCTATGTCTCGTGTAGACATAAAGTATTAATTTTCCTCATTTCCACGACATCTACTAGCTTTAAAAATCTACTAATCAACCTACCATTTTTCCAAAATCTCATTCTTAACCTAAGAACCTTAGATACCCCTTAACCTCCTAAGTTTAAACCTCATGTGGCTCCTATGCTTAAACTCCATATGCCCTTGCTCATTTAAAATTACTCATTGAAAAAGAAAGGTTATATTTAAGAAGGTATTGAAAAAATTGTTTCATCGTCTCAACACCCCAATTTCACCCAACAAATGTACCCAAATCTTCTAGCATTTGAGCTAGTAAACAAACAAACGAGGAAAGTACTCAAATGGGGCAACAGAACCATTATTGCATCGAATCACAAGGAATATAATAAAAACTAAACATCCAAAGCATCAAAGAAAAAAAGCAAGAGCTAGGATGATGAGAACCTGATGAAATTACTAGAGGATCTTTACATACAAAATCTCGGGCCTCTCAGGCTATATCGCTAAGTCACTAAATACCAGATAACTATATAGCCCAACCATATCTGATAACTGTTTTCGTAAAGCTCGATTGCTAAAAACCTATCCTCAAATGAAGATATGTTAAGTAGTTTGCATATGTATGCCTAGAACTTAGTTCACAGCTCCATGGATTGTGGTCCGGAAGAAGATTTCTTTTTCTTCTTTCTTTTCTTCTTAGCATCGTCTTTAGATGGCAGTTTGTGCTCGGGAGCTGGTTGGGTGTTTTGCAGATGCTGATGTATGGCAGCAAGTGGATCTGACTGGAAAATGGGGTGACTAATGACAGTCATCAACTGCTTTGCCTCCTTCAATCTGCCACCAAAAGAAAAAAGTCGACGACAATAAATCAAATAAACGAGTTAAAAAATAAAGCAGAGGGAAATGAATGAAATATATCAATAGTGGATAGCTTAATTACACTAATTTTTGTCGGGATTTACAGTTAACTTTTTCCGGTTCGGGGGCAGGTTTCTGGCCTGCTTTAAGCTCAGGCAAGAATTCATGGAGGTGTGAAAGATCATAAGCCTTCAATTTCTTTTGCCGTCTTCTTGTACTTTTACTCTTCTGTTAAAGAAAGAAGATCTCAAATGACCAAATGCAACAAGTATACCTCTACGCTAGAATTTATCTCTACAACAATGTAAATGATCACCCATCTAACTGATATAACTACCCTCAGGCAGTCAAAGAGCACAAGTTTTGGGGCGGAGTCTGCCCTTTAACACGGAACATAAGGGAAACAGCAGAAAAAACATCTCCTATCTACCATTATAATTTCAATATTCAAAGATAAAACTGGGTATTTCTTCTAACACCCCACAATAATCATTCTATTCATATTTCTGACAAATTAGAACTCATCATACTTGTTAGTATAGTTTCACATCCTCAAGAAAATAGAATATATAGGTTATAGGTGATATAAATGGTATTCCAAGTCTAATCAACTCTAACAAATGCAAACATAGTAGTAATATAGAGGCAAAAATACAAGATATTTGACATCATTACATAAAAGCAAGCTAAGAAAGATGAGTTCAAGGTCGTTTCTACAAAGCCAAAGCCTTTGCCCATGAAGGCCTGGGCAAAATGTCCTTAGACCAAGTACTGACATGAGGGCGTTCATCGGACAATTTCTTCTCTTTAGTACCCATTAAGAAATGCAGGACAAGCAAGTGATGAAGATGAACCAAAGTAAATAAATCACCAGCTAAGTGTTTGGACTTGGACGAAGAAACGAATAAATATCAAGAACCTTTACCAACTTAGCTTCAGTCTCCTCGACTATTGCATCGTCAGCTTGCATACCAAACAGACCCTTGAATACAGGTTCCCAAACAAACGTGCTGCTTACTGGATCAAATTAATGAGCCTCAACTTTCATCCAAAGTTCCAAAAAGCATAATCAGCAATTCGCTTTCAGTAATTGTAAGTAAGCGATGTTCCTTTTCTTTTGTATTGCATGCTATGTATTTTGTAACAGCCCTTGACTCAGCGCATGGTTTAACCGATACTATTTACTTCAGAATTATAGGATCTGATGACCGTTAGTCAGAGCTGTTCACTGAATTTGTTGGCTGGTTAGACCAACTTGAAATATTAACTTCAGAATTTAGGATCTGATGATATTGCAAGTCCAATCAACTCACCATAGTTCAAAATTTACATGGACCATACAGTGGTATCGAAATACACCTCACTCATCGTTTAGCAATACATGGCACTTCTCTTGGCTTCCCCATGAGCATACTGCATTACCCCCCTCAAAATTTACCCCTCCATATGCTTAACTATTAAAGGCAATTACTTAGAGTGACAGCAAAATGACCACTGAATATATCAAATTCCAACTCAACATACCAGCCTCAAACAGTCCACTCAAGATCCATTAAAAACCCAACTCACAAAGAAGTATGAGGACATAGTTTCAAGGAATACTCTAATAGAATTGTATGAACTACTCTTGTGAGAAGCTTGTCTTTCCGTAAGACGACTTCAAATAAAGAGCTCATATTCTCATAATTTGTATTTGATTAGATGAAATATCTAACCTACGAATAAGATGTGTCTCACAGTGAAACCGTCACATGCAACAATCTATTAAACTCTATTAAATAAAGTATGTCAATGAGCATGTAGAACAGTAGAAGTCATAACAGTTCAATTTTCATTACAAAAAGCAACCATTGATGGTTTTTTGACACAGAAGATGTGCATAGTTTTTAACTTTTACATATACATATAGGCATCAAATATAAGTTTGCAAACTCACCTTTTCAATACTCTTCTTAGCACTTAAAGTTGCAACATTCTCCCGCACCTCTGCAATTATCACAAACAAACAGAAAAATAAAGGCTTTGTCAAAAACAATTCGTCTATTTTATGATCAAACAAACACAATAAGCAGGAAATACGCTCCTTGACTGAAATAAAATGAATCAAATACCCATAAGTTGGAAAGAACAGGGACTTAATAAGCAAATTTATCACACAAAAATCTACCACAAAAAGACTTAAATTCAAGCAAATAAAGAGGTCTTACTAGAATAAAATTGAAGTTTTTTCTCAAATTTTCGATCTGCTTTCTTAGAGGCATCCAACCTGAACATATACAAGCATAATTAGAACCAAAATTGTACCCCAAATGAATGAAACACTTGTAAATTGTAATTTAAACCAGTTTTTGAAAATCCAAAAGAAGAGTAATTTACCTCAGAGATTTTACTACCATGTTGAAGGATTATACCTGGACAAGAGATAAAGCAAAATTGAACAATGCTTCAAAGAAATCGACAGTACATAAATTATTTTTAGCCAAAACTACAGATTGAATAAACTTGATTAAAATACCCGAAACAAGCCGCGGTGAAGGAAAAGCGGCGACCGGCGAGGGGCGATAAGGCGACGAACAGAGGAAGGAAGGAGGTCGGATGAGTTAGGGTTTTCAAAAACTGTGCTATTTTGGTGTAAAAAAAATGCAAAAAGATTCCTTGTTATAGATTTAGGCTTGAAAATAGTTTGGTTTAATCCGCAAATTAAAGGGACTAAATTGTAATTTTAGTATTTGATCTGGTTTGCGGTCTAAACGGTTTGGTATGGTTTTTTAAAAAAAAAATTTTACGGTTTACGATATGGTCTCGATTTTTTATTTTTCATACCAGATCAAACCCCAAACCGTACTATAACCAAAAATCATAATTTTCTTAAAAAAATTTGTTGCTATCTATATCTTTGGAGATGTAGTTACTTCATATAGTAATATATACTTGAATAGTGTTAATGCAATCAACTAATTATATTTGATTATTATATTTGATAATTGTAGGTGTGAAATATTTGTATAAACACATATTAATTTGACAAAAATATAAAAATAAAAAATCGTAGACCAGACCAGACCAGACCGTCGTATAACGGTTGGTCCGGTCCGATCTGGTGATTTAAATGGTCTGATCTGGAAAATATTCAGGCAGAAATTTTTTATTTAGTTTGATTTTAGTGTAAGACCAAACCAAACAGGTCCGTGCTGCACCCCTATCTATATTCCTCTTTTGGTTGCATTTGATATTTTTATTTGCTGTTAATAAAGTATAATTATGTGTTCAAAACTTAATATTTAAAATATATTTTATAAAAATTTATACAAAGTATATAATAAAATTTTGTATGGCAAAATTAATTTTAACAAAATCTCACATAATACATTTGTAAGCTTGTAAATATTTTTTTGCTTTTTTATGGGAATTTTTAAAAAAATTTCATTTAAACTTTCATAAAATATATTAGATAGTTTTTATGTTTTTTATATATGATTTTAAAGTGTGTTATTAATAGTAGTAACATTTATCATAAAATAATGTAACATTTTTTTGTTAGCAAAAATTGAATGTACTTTTATATTAAAAAAACTCATAATACTATATTGTATACCGTTATAACTAACCATTTGTCCTTTATTCAAAAAATAAATACATCAAAAATAATAATTTATATTTCATAAAATTCAAATTTCTTACTTTATATAAATATGTTAGAAAAATAAATAAAGTTATTTCAGTATTAAACTTGAAATATAAATAAAAGGTGAGAAAATAATACAATACCTTATCGAAGAGTTAATTTTAATAAAAGCCCCAAATATAGGATGATTGACTCTTTCAAAATATAAATTCTAAGTCAGGCAACCACAAGGAAAGACTAATCTAAGGTGAATTCCCGAAAAGTCTCTCAGATGTTCAAGTCAGTCCAAGAACGATGATCAAGAGATTATTTGGACATAGAGTATTTTAATGAAATAAATCGCGTACAGAAGAGTAGAATTGTGTTCCATAAAGTATTTATAATAGTCTGTTGTAGGATCTTTAAATGTTATTGCTTGATAATGGAATGATAATAGAGATAATATTTGTAGATATGGGAATAGTAGTGAATTATTTTAAAATGTGATAATAATAGATCAAGGTGAGTGGTTTAGGGATTGACCAGTGAGTTATGGATTTATTTGACCCATAACAAAAGTCATATATTGGATTTGGAGTATTACTTTTTAAACTGTGTATTTTCATTATTACGAAGTACATGATTTAAAGTGATTTTGATACTTTAAAATGAATGCCCCTACATAGAAATCATTATAAGTGTTAACCTTGATATTACGATTGACTTTATTTATTTTTATCAATTTGCTTTCTTTTATTGCAACTAATTTAATTTCTCCACCAAATAATTATCAAGTTAGTTTAGTGATTGTGGGCTTTTTCAGTGTGAAAAATATCCGACTTGCTAAAGTGTTCTGAATTGATTAACGAAATAAAAGTATTCAAGCAACCATGAAAATGCATTCAACCCATAATCAAACACATTACCAATTTTATTGGCCGCCTATGTACGTAATATGTTAAATTAATTACTTATAATTTTAAAATAATTAATTATTAAAAGGAACTCCGTCTCATGATAAACAATTTCATACGAGATGAATTGTTACCGATGTTAAATTATTAAACCCATCCTTCAGACAAAGAGCCACTAATATTCAGACCACAAAAGTGGATAGGCCTTGCCCTCAAAACATTATTCCCTTCGTTAGATTGCGTCAAATTTTACTGCTCCATATATTGGATACACAATAACGTTTGTATCTCATATCAATAAGGTGGTTTGTGTTTTGCGGCTTGAGTTGTTTATTTGAGTTATTTGATCGATTTTGAGTTAAGGTACGGATCGGTTCGAAATTAAATTTTATGTTTATATTGGTTTTACGTAGTTTTGAAGTTTATTTTCAATTGGGGTTTGATTACAAGCTAGGTGATTGTCGAGTCTGTTTTGAACAACTCTATTTGCATATACTTTTATTGTAAGACGACTTCAAACAAGAAATTCATATTATAAATTTCAGCGCTTTTGGGCCTATAATTGTTCTCCACCATGCACGTTCAACTATGGAGTTCTTAGCAATTGGACTCCCTTAAAAAGAAGATGCACCTTATTTATATAGGTAATCTGTCAATCATTTTTGAAGCTCAACTCAAGATATCACGGGTAGTGAACTAGGATATTGAATGTAAAGTTTGTCCTTGCTCAAAACGCGAAAGGATGTTACTTCAATTGTTAAAGTAACTTATACATTCTTTCACTAGAGTGTGCACGATACTATAGCTCCAATATTCACTCATATGAGCATATACAATGCAACGTGCTTCATGAGATTTGCTAAATTTTTTTGTGAAATGACATATATACCCATATTAGGGTATTCTAGTTCGAGCACAAAAAAATCCAATACAATGACAAAAAAGTGGTAAGTTTGTTATTGGACTTGTACACGATAGGCCCGCACAAGTGGGGAGTTCACTGAACATAAACCCATTAAGATTACGTCTTAAAATCAATCGATAATAAGATGAGTAGTCTATTAAGCTTATATGTTATACCTCTTTCTAATTTTTTGATGTGAAATCACATATAAGCTATCTTTCTAACACTCCCCATCACATATAGCTTGACTTGTAGTTGAAGATCGAATTTTTTTTTATTGATTCAAAACCATCAATTATGATATATACCATGATAAATTTCTTATTGAACTTATACCTAACAAAAGCATATAAGTCCTTAATATCTAAAAAAACCTATGTATAAATACAAATTTGAAAGTTGATATCTAAAATAAATCCTCAAATTAATTAGTTGGAGTAGCAAACATGCATAAAATGACAAGTCAAATAAATCACTTGCAAGTTGCAACTTTGTCTTCAAGTAGAAGTTATATGTGTTTGATATTCTTCTTTAGTCTTAATCATGTAGCTGCTACCACGCTCACACCAACATCATTTATTACAAGTAATCATAATTAAAGCATCATAATTACACCACCAAATTCTCGTTCCAACAAATTAAACTTAAGGTAAATGACATTGACCTAATTGTATAAATTTGTTGCTTTTGAACAAAGTACAAATCTTTTGGCTTTGACATTCATAAATTTAATATATAATAACATTTATTCCAAAGGTGTTGTGAGAAATTGTTTTTAGGTGAATAAAACATATGTTTAGCAATAATTTCAAAGATCACGAGTTCAAAATCTAAAAAGTCAATTACATAAACACATGATAAAGTTTGCTCTTTCTAAGTACTTTAATTCCCTTCAAACACTAATGGAAAAAAACCTCATTTGCTGCGGTTTTTTGGCTATAATATGTTGCGATTTTGGCCCCAAGCATTAGTGATAACAGCAGTTGACCTATTATAAATGTTGCGGTTTAAAACCGCACCAGAAAAGTGCACTATATGCTGCGGGCCTCCCTAAAACCGCAGCATATAGTGCAAGACCATATGCTGCGGGCCTCCACAAAACCGCAGCATATATGCACTATAAATGCTGCGGTTTTTTGCACTATATGCTGCGGTTTTATGGAAGCCCGCAGCATATATAGGTTTTTTTTTTTTTTTTTTTTTTTTTGTTTAATACTAATAAATAATCCAATAATGTACAATGTAAACAATGATTAATCCAATAATCCAATGATAATCACCAATTATCACCAATAATTTCTTTGTAAACTCTCGATCGTATATATAATAATATGCACATATACAAATTAAATACTAAATCTAAACTAATTACATTATTTACCAAGAACAAAAATTAGCAAGATACGCGGCAATCTTGTCTTTCAATTGGCGCATTTCTCCATCTCTCAAAGGGCGTGTTTCCCTTTGAATGTCATATAAAACCTATAATAGAATATTAAATTAAATGATACATAAACATTATTAGATTTTACCAATAGTAAATATTATAATTTAAGAACGTAACAAATACTTACAGCGTCAATGTTTTCGTCTCCAACCTCCTTCACGGATTGTAAGATATCGTCCATGTATTTGAGAGTATAGTAGTCGCAATCAACGGTATTATCAGCTTGTCGAAAGCACTAAGAGAAAATAGATGTTAGTGCCAAAAAAGCTTAAAAACCCATAAAATCGTAATTTAGCACGTAATTTCTAGCATATGACTATTATTTTCAATTCTAAACACTTCAACGCAATAATATATACCAAATAGTGTTGTGTGCCAAGTTTCGTGCAAAACAAACCAAGTTTGAGCTACTTTATGCGCGAAAGTCCAAATAAAGCTTAAAAACCCAAAAAATCGTAACTTAGCACGTAATTTCTAGCATATGACTATTATTTTCAATTCTAACCACTTCAACACAATAATATATACCAAATAGTGTTGTGTGCTAAGTTTCGTGCAAAACAAACAAGGTTTGAGCTACTTTATGCGCGAAAGTCCAAAAAAAGCTTAAAAACCCATAAAATCGAATAGTGTTGTGTACCTTTATTGCTGTCCATTTCGGAAATGTGGCTCTGGAGATAGATCTCATTTCTCCACGCACTTTCTTCATGTGTTGAAACGCATGGGAAAAGTATATATATATATATATATATATATATATATATATATATATATATATATATATATATATATATATATATATATATATAACACTTAATTAAATGAAAATTGGTAAAATTTATAAAATTACGTACGCATTCAACAAGGCTATGAATTTTGTGTTGCGAGGCGGGCTTTGAGGTTTTTGTAATGAGTCGAAGACGTGCACAGTGTTCGTTAAAGGACATATGACCAAAAGTATCCAATGCAAACTACAAATGCAAATTTAAAATCAACAAATTAGAGATAATGAGAACTTAAAAATCAAAAGATAAGTTCAATTTCAAAAATAAAAATTACTCTTCCACATATGGAGCCAGAATGAACGTGTGTTTAGATGCAAGAGAATTATTCAAAACAGTCTCAATGTATGCTTTGACGTTATCTGAATCATTTACGCTTTTAGTACCCGAAATCGGCTCAGGACAAAACCATCCAATTTTTATTGGTGGTAATTCGCAAGAATTTAGCTCCTCGTACGCCGCACTAAACTCACGAATAAGAAAATTTTCTCAGTAATTCGGTTGTTAATACAATTACAATAATGCCTAAATTGTAAGATAATGAACATCACCTCATGTAGACATGGATAAGAGCTACATTCAACATATCTCCTCTCAAAATTTGCCCAATGTCACTAGGACCAATAATTACAAATGGGCTCTCAACAAAGCAGAATTGTTCTTTCTGCAGGGTTAGAACGATTGGGTCCTCCTCAAGCAAGCGAGATGCACATGTGTGCAGCCATTTGCGATCTTGAGAGAGATCTTTTAGCTCCGCATCAGTCAAAATTGGAGTGATTGCCATCGACTTTGACCCAGTCGACACCTTTGATGAGGAATCGATCTCTCTCCTAGAGCCCTTTGAACTCTTTTGCTATTTCAATTTATACAATTAAATTAGTGTAAGCATGCAATTAAAAAATAAAAATAAATAAGATACAAATGATTATTACCATGGTAGTGAATCGGACCCAAGCATATGGCCATGTGACGAAACTACCTAGGGCGTCTGATAGTTTCTCAAGGCTCCATTCTGGCATTGGAACTGGGAGTGAGAAATCTTCAAACCCCTTTAGAATAGTTTCCACGGTCACACCGATGTGGCTACTTGTAACAGGCATTGAATGCACTGTTTGGCCCTCTTTGGTTAGCTGTACCACACCATATGCAACCTCAGTTAAGTCGCCATCACTAGCAACATAACTGAGGCAGCAAAAGAGAACAAAAAGTCGCCTCCTGAAAATTATATCGTTTAGTATAATAAGCATCATAATAAAATATTAAAACATGTTGCAATTTAAATTAATAAGTGCTTATATATTTAAAAACTATGTACCTGTACCACTGGCTCGGGAGTTGGCTCCGGATTTTGAGCAATGGAGTTCATGGTCTCCGGTGTGGGATTTTGCCCTTCAGGGGTAGTAATGGGCTGAAGTGCTACGGAGGTAATGGGCTCGGGTGTGGCTCGACCGAAGCGTTAGGATCCCGATGTTGACTTTGCTGATCCTCGACAATCAGGTTTGCCAAGTCAACAATGGGTGCTCCTATCTTCTGCAACACGAGTGCCACTTTGGCGAGAACGTCCTTCGTAATTTCTGCTCGGAGGGTTGCTACTTCATCAGGTGGCATCGTTCGAGATTGAGTAGCAACACACTCTTTGCCAAATGCCTTCTATAACTCCACGCAGACGCCTCCTTTTCCGACTACCCGCCCTCTATGGTCTTTCCCTAAGACCATATGCAATGCATCAACATTGTCTCTTGGGGTGAACTCCCCCGTAGCTTCTTTTTCCTTCCAACCCATCTGTTCAAATAAAAAGTGACATATATAAAAATTAGTATAAGTAAAATCAAAGCCAAAAATACAAAACAAATCAAGAATATACTTAATAATTTCAAAACTCACCACAGCATTAGCAACCTTCTTCGTTCCCGGATCATTAATGGTAAATTTACCACTTGCATCTCGGGAATGAAGCCCACAATACCAATCTCGCACCCGATCTCTAGTAGGATTATTCACGGTTGCGGAGGTAGTCGTAGATGAGGGCGTGGCTGGACTTTGATTGGGGTATAAACCCCCATCCACCCACTCTTTTCGAACCTCATCATACGTTTTTGGGCCCAAGCGATGGTAAAACTTCCTTTTGCTTGCTGATTCAGAAGCTATACCACACTTTTCCTAATTAATCAATAGAAATCAAATATCACATATTAATTTAATGATTGAATCAAAAGAAGTATCTTCAAATCAAAAGCTATAATATAATATGGAATACTTACAACTTCAATGGGAGTTGTTCTTTTGGCAACAAAAGCCTCCCATTCCTTCTTTGATATGTGACCCCATATTTCGTAGGGCATCTTCGAAGGTGCTTGCTCTCCACCTTCGTTTGCCGTTTTGACCTTTTTGGTCGTACGGGCACGCTTTTTCGTGATCCAGCCGGTTACTAGCTTGGATTTGAAATCTCTGAATCTTTCAGCAACGGCGAAAAGAAACACATTCTTCTTGACCTCATTGCTTTCGATGTGAAAAAGATTCTACAAAAAAAATTATATTTTTTAGTGTCAATTAAATTAATTTTAAAATGAAACTAAATGAATAAAAATAGTAAGGTTGCTTACCACAATATCATTCTATAGAGAGTTCTTCAAACCCTCTGGAATCTCGTTCCATGCGTACAATATGGAAATCTTGCGAATATATAGGCCCACTTGTTTTCCATATTGCCTGCGCCATTTTCTGCAGGCTTGACCCAATGCATTGTATTCCAAATGCATGGGTTCTGTGACTTTCAGGTTTTTCGTAGGACCTTGCCCTTTTCTTTTCTTAGTGGTAGTGGGAGCATCCGTTGGTGGGGCGTCTTCAGCGTCATAATCATTGTTAAGTGGTGGAGCGTCTTCAGCCATACGCTCGTATCTAACAATTTGGTTATCTTCAGTGTCATAACTATGATGCTCATTATCCGAGGTCTCAATCTCAAGGACAATTTCGTCTCTGAAAAGATGCATTGTATATCAGTACCTGAATGAGTATGAATAGAAATATATTAGAACATAGGAACGTAAATTCAATTCTAACAAAATAATGTTGTGTGTTAAAGTGCCAAAAAAGCTTTAAAAACCTTAAAATCGCAACTTACCATGTAATATTAAGAATATGACTATGATTTACAATTCTAATGCGTTCAACACAATAATATATACCAAAAAGTGTTGTGTGCAAAGTTTCATGCAAAACAAACCAAGTTTGAGATGCTTTATGCGCGAAAGTGCCAAAAAAACTTTAAAAACCTTAAAATTCATACCTTGTGAATCACTTAATTCAAATATATTCCTTCCGTATGATCTACACGCATATAACCAACATCTAAATCATCTTCATCTACTGATTTTGGATTGATAAATGGCGGGGAGTCTTCAAAAGCATCATATTCTTCCTCAGCCTTTAATCATGGATGACAGTATTTTGCAAGATTTAGTTCAGGTTCCGATCCAAGTCGCAGCAATTACTATTTATCGAGAATTTAGCTGTTTTTTGTATCTTTATTGATGACTTGATAATGATGTATTTTTTTCATTTTGAGCAAACAATATTTCTTATCAAATGTAATATTTTACTTTTGTTTTAAATAGTTTCAGTTTTTATGATTTAAAGTGTTTAACAGTTCGGCATTTTGAGACTTCCGCAATATTTTTGTATTAAACATTATTATTAAATGTTAATTATATATAGAGATTGTCGCTCCTATTACACTAATAATTTATATTATTGTACTATTTAACTCATATATGAAATGCGTATTATAATGAGACTCTCTCATATAAGAATTTGTGTTAAATTGGATTTATTATTGTTGACTAGATTGAAAATGTGGGCCATTGTCAAATTTAGATTTAAAACTTTTGGTATCATTTTGATTTAGCTATACTTTTAAGTTTTGGGCGTTTGATTTTGTTACATTTTTATCTTTTAACGGATGTTATAAGAGACCATGACGACTCTTATTAGCCAACTCCAAGAAGATAAAAAAAAAAAAAAAAAAAAAAAAAAAAAAAAAAAAAAAACTGACTATTCAAAACATAAAATAGTACAACAACATTCAAAAAATCTTTGATTTCTTTCTTCATCGGAGCTCAACAAAGAACAACTCTCTTTAATGGAGCTCACCGGAAAGGTATGTGCGTAAGTCTAGGATTTGATGTCGGGAACAAGCCTATCTGGATGGTTAAAGAAAGAGAGAACTACCTTTTAATCTCATCTACACACTTTTGATTTCATTTATACAATTCTTTATTTCTTTATTAATATACATCTATCCATTTCTATTATATTAAAAGGATAATATATTACAACTTGTCATAATCCCTTTAAAATTCACATATTACTCATAATGCAATTATAGAGATATTGAATGATTATGCAAAACACCAAAGTAGCTGGTGATTGTTAGTACTCCCCCTCTCAAAAATTGGTCTCATTTTCAATTTTAAACGCTTATTTGAATTTATTTCGTTTTTATATTTTGTTATGTTTCAAATTATTTTTTAATTACTATTATTCATATAATTTATCTTTTTATTTTATTTAAATATTTTTGGCATTTTCCAGTAAATTATAATAGTATATTTTTAACACTTTTATTCAATTTTCTTAATTTTTATTCATTTATATTTGGAGCTTTTTATTTAGGACATATAGAGAGTACTACATAGGGAGTCATTGGATCTTCTTTTAAATTTCATCTACACATTTAACACAGATACTTTTATCCTTTTATTCATACATTCAACTTGATTTGATTTGGATCTTCAGTTCAATTTCTGTACGGTCAATGATTTAACCTTAAAAATCTATGAGCCTTTTGAGTTCTGACTGTCGACTGAAGGCAGTCATTGGATTCCAGTTACTTACGTCATTTCTTACTCCTTCCAGTACAGTATTAAACTAATCAATGAAGTAGAATAATTAATCTGAATAAACTAAACATATTCCTCTTTCCCCAAAAAACATTTTGCTAAACAATAAATACTTCTAGGAAAAAGAAAATTGGCACTCTCAAATCTTAATTAAGTTCCCAAATCATCACGTTTTAGTAAGTAACGGTTATTTGTAAGGTTAACAAATCACTTTTATATGGTAAGATTTGATACGGTGAAAATTTTGTTATTTTAATTTATCTTTTTTGATTTTGTTTATTTTATTATTATTCTTTTTGTCTTTTTGTGGTGATTTACAAATCACGATTATTGATTAGAAATCTTTATTTCCAAAATACTTACAACGTTTGATTTTTCGCGCCGTCTAGTACACTAATTCAATATTTAACATCTCTAATTATGTAAACAAAAACTTATAAAAATTTGATATTAATAATTTTTGCATTAAGACGAATTAAACAATATTTCACTCAACTATACTTTATCATATATATTAAAAATTAATCACAAATTAAAGATGATAAATAAATAGTGAAATATTTTAATGTTACAAGTAATTTGAAACACAAAAAGTAAAATTATCAATCAATTATCTGAAATATAAAAAAAATTATCAATCAATCAAACTAATTAATGAATTAATTAATCTAAAATTAAACTAAACATACTTCTTTGTAGATGTGTAGTGAACTAGTAAACTTCGTTTTTTCTATCATACAAGACACAATTTAATATTAATTAATAGAGTTTTATAATCAAATCAACCAAACCAAGGCTCGAACCAAAATTTTTCACCGAATAGAATGCTCTTAGTTTGGAACAAAATGATCAATATTCTCTAATTATCTTGATAGATTATTATGTCTATTAAAACTTCTATGAAAATTTGAAAATTGAACAATTTTAATAAATTAATAAATATTTTAGTTAAAGAAAATACAACATATATAATTGTCAATTATGTGAATTGGTTTAACAATGTTATATAGGAGTAAATAAAATAATAGAGTTCTTATAAAACTTTGGTAGGTTTAGATATGTAAAATTATTAGGCAAAGCATGGAAGAAAGAAGTTTGGAGTTGCCGGAAGCATTTTAAAAGGAAATGAGAAATCATTCATTGCCTAATTAAGTGAGAACATAATCATTTTGATAAATCTTATAAGTTTGTTTGTAGCTTATTATTTTACTCTGTTCATTGCTTATTTCATCATATTTACTTACAAATTTAAACTTGTTCAAGTTTATTAATAAGAAGTAAGCTTGTGTTTTGCCCTTTTATTTGGTCCAACACCCAACATTTCACATTTGATAAAGCATTCCATTAATCTACATCTCATAAGATCACAATTCATAAAATTTTGCCATACTTCATCATGAAGAAACTAATAGCTTTGTATAAAAATTAAAAACAACTTTATTTCATCAACACCTTTCTAGAACTCTCCAAATTATTCATAATTCAAAATATACAAATTATTACTTCCTCCGTTCTGAAATATTTGCTACATTTTGGTTATAAGCACTATTTATTGTGCAAGCTTATTTTATATATTACGGCTAATATGCGAGTAAAAATATAGTCAAGTGTGTTTTTGTTTGAATCTTTTAATCGCGTACTTTCATAATATTAACATTTAATTTTTATATTGTACTTTCTCTGTTCCAATTTACTTACAATGTTTGCTTTTTCACGCAGTTCAATGAACTAATTCAATCCTTAGTATAACTAATCTCTAATTATGTATAATACAAAATTATAAAAATTTGATATTGATAATCTTTGCAATGAAACGAATCAAACAAGATTTTACTTGACTACTCATATCTCTCAATAGAATTGAATCAAAGAGAAAGAGGATTATTTTTAGGAAAGTGGTAATAAAATGAAGAGAGAGAAATAATTTGTGTGGGTGAAATTAAATAAGAGTTAAAATGTATGAATGAAATTAAAAGAAAGTAGTGGGGCATTGTGCAAAAATAGAAATGATGCAAATTAAGTGGGACGGATCAAAATGGAAAATATTTCAAATTCAATGGGACGAAGGGCGAATGTTTGAACCTATAGATAAAAAATTAACCAAAAATTAAGAGTGATGAATGAATAGTGTTATTTTGTTTAATGTTGTAACTAATTTGAGGCATAAGAAGTATAATTTAACAACTAGATGAACAAAATAACATATGTAAAAATTAAATATAGCACATAGAAGTATAATAAAACGGAGGAATTACTATTATTATTATTATTATACCATCTTTACAAAATGAAATACTACAAAAAAGCATAAAAAGGAATAAAACCCACATGCAAAATTAGTAGTTTACCTATATATATACCTCTCTCAAAAACACGCAAATCTCCACCATCCACGTCAGCACTATCACCACTAAATTCTGTCTCCTCACTTCATCAACGGCACAGATTATAAGAAGTAATCAAACGCGCCACCTCAGCGAGTAGAGCCTTTTTATAAAAATCTTCGACATTTTTTGTCCACAAAATACGACTCTTCAAAATTTCCGTGGCTTTTTTCCGCCGTATATTTGTTTGCACATTGACATTGGTTTCTGTGTCGGCAGGCACAGCTGGGATTTCCGTGGACATCCCTGTAGACAATTATCTCCCAAACTACCGGAAAGCGTCGAATATTTTCCACCGCTGGTGAAAAATCCGGCCGGAGGGGACCCACTTAAGTAATTTCCATCAAGAAATAATCTTCTTAAACTACTTTTTTTACAATACTCCAATGGGATTGGTCCACGTAAGCGGTTGTACCGTAAGGAAAGTGAGGCTAACACAGGGTAGTTTGTAAAATTCACTGATAAATACCCTTCAATTTTGTTAAACCCCAAATCAACGGCTACTAATTCATTGTACCCTTGACTAGGCTTCCAGATCTCGACACCTGTTAAGCTGTTATTTGACAGGTTTATTTGCTGTAAACTAGGAAGTTGAAAAAACCAAGATTGTAAAACTCCGGAGAACGAGTTGGAACTGAGTTCAACCGTTTCTAACTGAGTCAACCCAGTAAATGAAAATTTTGTGATTAACCCAGATAGTGAATTTCCTTTAATAGCAAGCTCGAGTAAATTAAGGGGTAATTTAGGGAGTTGACCTGAGAATTTGTTGAAACTTAAATCAAGCCTAGTCAAACGAGAGAGAAGAAACAGAGTATTGGGGAGTTGACCAGATAATGAATTACCAGAAAAGTCAAGGTCTTGAAGTGATTTAAGTTGACCAATGGAAGAAGGAATCGACCCAGAAAATGAGTTAAATCTAAAAGAGATTGTTTGGAGGAGAGAAAGAGAGGAAATAGAAGGTGGGATTGTTCCATAAAAGGAATTTTGACCAAGATCAAGAACAACGAGTTGACTCAGTTGAGACACGAGTGGAGTGAGTGTACCTGAGTAGCCAACTGAGTCAAGGGTGATGGATACAACTCGGTTGGAATCATCACAGGTAAGCCCACATAGAAAATGAATAGTTTTCGGGTTTGAACATGGGTCAGAAGAAAAAACCCAACTTCCAATACATGAATATGGTGGGATTGATGAAGGTTTAATGGAGGATTTGAATGATTTGAGGGCTGAAATTTCTGTAGGAGGTGTTGAGGACACAGAAAATGGAGTGTAGAAGAAGAAACAGAGGAAGAAGAAAATGGGTTTAAGCAGGATGATCATTTTCTCTGTATTTCACTTATAAAAATTATTATTTTTTTAATTTATTGGGATTTTGGTGGGGTTTTAGAGAGGGAAAGATGAGATCATATGGAAGTGTTATGTGAATCGTGAGTGAGATAGAAGTGAAGAAAGTGGGTGTTTTATAATGGGGTTGAAAAAAAAGGAGGGATGAGGATATTTATGCTTTAATTTAACAGGTGGAAAGCACTAAAAGCATAGACCAATGATGGAATGTACACATATGGAGTTGTAAGGTACTCCATGTTGTGTGTTAAGAGAACCGAAGGTTAGGAGTACAGTTAGTTGAATGTAACGAACATCACTCTGTTACTTCTATATTACTCTTCTTTCACCTTAAATTTGCTAAATCAAAGAGGTTAGGCTCATGGTCAATAATTCGATATTCTACACAAAGATAGAGATCGAGGGTATAAATAGTAGATAGATCATATTTATATCCTACTGAGGAAAAGGGCCGTTAGTGAAAAGTTAGATAAATAAGCAAAACTAAATAGAACCGAAAAAGATAATTAAAAAAGAACTAAAAATATGAGATACCAATAGGACGCCTCAAAAGCCTAGGATATCAAAATTCAAAGAGTTACATATACATCCCAAAACTTAAAAGGACAGAGAAGTGTTTTTTTTAGGTCTTAAGTTGATTTGAAGTTATTGGTAAAATATTTCCTTTATTCCTTAGAATTAGATTATCATTTTTTGTGTATAAATTATTCGATAAAAATTGATATAACAAAATGAGAATAATTATAGGTGGTGAAGGTAAATCTTAGTTGTATGAAAAGTTGTAATGGAAACTAATAGAGAATATCTAATAAGCCGCCAAAAGTGTTACTTGAAGAATAATGTTTAGCAATAATTATTTTTTACAATAATTAGATGTTTCTAAATTAAAAAAGGGATTGGTTTTTCATTTAGCTTTCAATAAAACCATTAAAAAATGTTTAAAAAATGGTACTTAAATTTTAGGTATAAAAATTCTCCAATGGTCTCACGGTAATGTTTTTTAATGGTGAAATCGTTTCTATTAAGCTGTCCAATGTACATTTAAAAGTAATTTTTTTTTTATTTTTTTAAAGTAATTACTTATAACCCTAAAATGATTACTTATAATCTTAAAGTGATTAATTAGAAACTAATTATATGAGTTAGTTTCATAGTCAAACAGTTTAATTGAAGAATTGTTGATTGGTACCACCTATCATCTAACTTTTTAGAATATTAAGGTTTAAGCGAAAAATACAAATTAAAGAAAATGAAAAGTAAGTTTAAAAGCCGAATTCAAAGATATAAACTTACACATATCATAACATTTAGAGTTCATTTTCTTTGATGTTATTTGAGACGAGGTTTCATAATTTAAACTAACATACAGAGTTAAACTTAGTGTTATAAGTTAATAATTAGCTCATTAATTAGGTTTGAAAATTATTGGTTAGTTTACGGTTAAGGAATATTCATTAATTTTTACGTAATTATCACCACCTACAAAAATGATTAATTCTTTTTTTTTTCTTATTGATGGGAATTTTCTAACTAACCTCCAAATAAATAAAAAAACTTCATTCGCTAATGAAGAATTATTAATAGAACTATAAGGTTATAATTTATGAAGGGGCTGAATAGAGTATAATTTTTATCGAATTGTTTGCAGAATTCTAAATACTTTTATTTAAGTTGTCAAGATCCTCTGTATATATAACAGAATCAACTTGCGAAAATTAAAGTTTGCATCACTTTTGAATTTTGATAATCTATGTCCACATAAATTTCCATTTTAACATTACGTTTCAACATCATCAAGTCATTTATAGTTAAACCTTGTACAAAAGTGTGAATAAGTATTATATCATGATAGAGAACGTCAATTTAAGAACAAAAAAATAAATAAATTCTATCAACAAATTTTAACTTTTACATGTATATTGATATTGTTGTGCGACAGCGGAAGCAACAATAATGAAACAATAAGAAAACTCAATGCAAAATAAGAAATTGACATGAGAGATTTAACGTGGTTCACTATCAATGTGATAGCTACATCCACCGGCACCAAGATCAAATAATTTCACTATGATCGCAAAGAATTACAAGATGGATCTCATCACACTCACAAATTAATGGCTCTCTTGTGATCTCTCTCAATTTTGTGAATTATCATATATTAATCCTAAAATGGGAGTTTATATACTAATGCCCAATAAAAGGAAGTTATTACATAATAAACACAAAGTAACCGTCCCAAAAGACACCTCCCGTGAAAAGAAACCGCCATTTCACGAGCCGTGTACAACTACGCGAGCCGCGAAATGGAGACAAGGCAGCAGCTTTTCCGCGCCCCGCGGACCTCCTCTTTGACCCATACTCATCTTCTTCAATGGTGCTTGCTAGTTTGAGTCACCATTAACAACAAATATATTGACATTGATTGGTAGTTAGCTACAATCAATAAAGCAAATATTATTATGTGTATTTATATATATTCCTCTAAATGAATCATTTACAGCTAAAATTATAACATCATATTCTTGAAATTGCAAGAAGTGGTATACCTCTCCTTTTCTATCTTCTCTTTCTTAAAAAAAAAAAATAATCTCTATTGTTGATTTGGTGTTATCATTAATTTTTTGGTTGATGGTAAGCATCTAAATTTGTACGTTTTAACCTTTTTAAATATTATTAGAATAAATATTTATTCTCTCCCTACAGGAGTTGTTGTACTCATTCATCGGGTTGATTCTACCCATATATTGGGTTTTGATCTCCCTTTGTGAGACTTTAGAGTTATGAAGTTTGGTTTGTAATTGATTTGTTAGTAGAGATTAATGCGATAACACAGCAGACACCAAAATTGAAATTACCATCAACTACATCAAATACAATTCTATCTCAAGACTACAACAGATCGAAAGACCCCCTCGTAGAAGGTTGTGTCAAATAGCGATGCGGAAGAGGATATTCAGAATTGTCATATCTCATATACAACGATCGTAGTTTTATTAATTTTAAATTATCTTTGATTAAAGGTATTATGTACTTGCTAATTTTTATCTCTAGTGTAAATGTTGTATGATTCTTTATTAATGAATTAGATGTTATTGAAAAAAAAATTCTTGAAATTGCAATTTTGTTAAAGTAGGTTGTATCTTTATCCAAGGCTAGTTAAGCTAGATGACAAACAAATAAGCAACTAATAAAAACAAACAAGTCCTAATTTCGGCTATTATCCATATTTGTTTATTTATTATATTATATAAACTAAACCAAAACTCTTGGCACTATGGAATCGTATCTTTCACGATCATTAAAATCAATTTCTTAACAGCTGTTTAATTTGGATGTATTTATTGTTGGATAAACATAGGTATTTGACAAACAATTTATAGGTGGTATTTGGTAGCTGATTATATTGACTAATTCAATTAATTGATTTTATTAATTGGTTTGACTAATTAATTTTTAACACACTGTTATGAGCAGTTTGTTTAAAAACACATTATTCATAACAATAAGTTGTTTCAACTTTTTAATTTACTAGACACTAGCGTTTAATGGTTTGACCACCAAATCCTATATTTGTATCAAAATAAATTAAAATTATTGAATAAGCTATTTTGCCAGACAATCCATATACTCGCTCCTTACCACGAGTTTTGATACTTTTTTTTTTTTTTTTTCTGGTGGTTCCATATTATAAACTACATTTCTAATTTAGTTATGACCACTCTTTTTTAAATTCTCATTCACATATTATTTTTATAATTCAATCATATACATTTCTTTGACGTTTTTATAAATTACACTTTTTATTTGTTTTTACCATTTTTAATGATTTAATTATCCTTTTTTTTATCCTTATAACAAATATCATAGAATAAAGAAAGCACCGATTTTATCTATATGAAATTTCAAACCAAGTCATATAAAGCAACAAAAATTTTGTCTTTAATTAGTTCAAGCAATATAAATACTATTGTCACCTAAATATGTGCGGCTTATGTAAAACTAATAACTATCTTATTTATTTACTCGTGTTTTATGAGTTGTGAGAACGAGACAGCTTCTTAGTTGGACATTGGCTGTGTAACAAGTACTTTCTATAAGAATTATTGTATTTGTACTAATTAAATACAACAATCGTACTTTTAATATTATTTATTCATTAGTCTTGTCTTAAGTTTCCTCATAAATTTGTAAAAAAATAATATACTTGTACAAGGTCTTGTTAAATTTGTGTCAAAAGTAATTTTATAATTTTTACATATATATACTTAATTAACTAAAGAGGTTAATAGTTCAAATATTGTGTTAAATTGTCTCAAAACCTTAATATTGTTTTTAAATAGGAACAAAGAAATACTAAATTATATTCTTAAATATTTTTCAAATTAACTAGACAACTAAATACGCTAAAATATTGCTAACAACAAGAACTATTATCTAGAATTAAGAGACATACTTGAAAGTTATCTGATTCCATTACACAGAAGCAAATTCGAACAGAGTGAGCAGTTCGACCTTCCATACTAGTATGTATTTCGTATAATATTCTTACTCTAAATATCTCTGATAATAGGATAGCATGGAGAGACTAAATATATATAATTAGGGACCAAAACTGCCTATATATATAATAATAACCTATAAGTGTTACACAAACTATCAGGAAAGATTGTCCCATAGTGAGATCAAATACATACGAGCTGACCCATTTTCAATTATGACCTACAAGTGATCAATTCTAACCTTAAAGTGATCAGTATTAACTTATAGTATATAACCTTAAAAGGATCAATTATGACCTTTTTAAAGTGATCAGTTTTATCATTAAACTAATCAATTCAGACTTTAAAGTGATTAGTTTATAGTTGTATATAAGTGATTAATTATAACATTAGAGCGGACAACTTTAAGATAACTAACAAGTTTAGAATTGATAAATTACAATCTTAAAGTGAACAATTTAAAGCTTATAGTGCTAAATTATAAGTCATCCCATGTATAGTGATCAATTATAACTTATAATGTTAAACGAGTCCATTATAACATTAAAGGAATCAATTATAATATTAAAGTGGTAAATTCTGACCTTCAAATAATAAATTATAAATAATTAGTTATAATTTTTAATAAAGATATCAATTTTGACCTTAGCACTGTGTTTAAATAGAGCATTACGATGGAAAGGAAAAGGAGGGAAGGAAAGAGAGGGAGAAGAAAGAAAGAGAAGAGAAATAAAAGAAGATAATTTATTTGTTTGGTTTAGGAGGAGAATGTAAGGAAGAGAAAGGAAATGGAAAAGATGAACTTTTTGTACAAAAAAATCATGGAAAAAATTACATAGTTTCATCTAAACTAGAAAGCAAAATGGTAAGAGCAAAGTCATTTTTATTATTTTGATTTGATAGTCATTATGTTATTTTCCTTCTAAATCTTTTAAAAATTGAAAAGAAATTTGACATTTAAAAAAATTAAAGATTAAACTCCTTCAAATCTCCCTAAATCCCCTATCAAAATTGCATTCCTCAATCCAAACACGATGTAAATATATCAATTATAACCTTAAATTGATTTAAATTGATTATTTTGGTGACCGTGTATTGTAAAAAATTAAAATTAGGTCGATTGGACTACTTTGGATTAGTGGTCTCACGATAAGGTGGTTTCTCGCGAGACTTATAAATGTGCAGTAAATCTCATGTGAGACCGCCTCACATGTGCGACTAGCCCAACCCACAATAAAAAAAAAAATTTAAAAATTTAAACCTTAAAATAGACATTTTAAGTCTTGGAGTTGGGATTAAGTCTATGCAACTTCGGGAATAATTTGTATATGTTACTATGTTAGTACTTCTAAGAAAACAGTTGTGGCCTTGTGGGCACATAGAATAGAACTAATATAGCATTATTATATACCATTTGTTCCTTTTTAGAAGTATAAGATTTTGGTAACGACATAAATCAATAAATGTGAGACTTTTTTTGTGCGCATTTTGAGTGATATAGGGTTCAAAAGTTGAGTGTGTGCATGATAGATGAAAAATAATGAGTATGTGTATAACAATAACAATTTTAGATGTCTATCTTTAAAAATCTCATTTTTAATATATTTATTAAACATTTTTATTTTGCACATATTTTTTATTGTGCCTCATGTCAAGTGTCAAATCATATCGTAAATAGTATCGTGTCGTGTTGTGTCGTGCTTACTGTTCAGCCAATTAATTATAAAAATCATGTCATTTTAACTTGTTTAAATTAAATATCATATTTCATGTCAAATTATACCATGCCAAATAGTGTTAAAAACAATATTGTATTTTGCCTAGCATATAAGCATGTCAATCCAGCCCGTTCCGATCCCATCTTTGAGAATGATAAGTAAGGCTATAAAGCATGAAACATGTCCAACACCTACTTTCATTGACTTAGACGATGAAGTATCCTGTAGAACAAATCCATTGGTCTATATTTGCACCTCATTAATACTAATATTTCCACTACTTTCCTACTCCAAACTACAATTTCAACTCTTTAATTTCCCACCCACTTCCTGCCATGAAACCCCAATTCAATCCCTCCTTCATCACCACCATAATCCTCCTACTCTCCGCCACATCTTCCACCGCAACACCCACCGCATACCCATCTCCATACGGCGAAGAATCATGCGGGCTTTCCGGTGCCGAATTCCTCGTCCCTGAGCGAACAGACGACACTTACGGTAATGGTCGCATCATCGATATAACTCACCGTATTAATCCCAATATGCCGGCGTTTGAATCGTCAGATGGTGTTGGTCAGTTCCTTAGGAGTCTTTCGAGCATGAAAAATGGATCGGTTGCTAATACTTCTGAGATGAAACTTCACTCTCATACTGGAACTCATGTTGATTCCCCTGGTCATTTTTATGATGAGTATTTGGATGCTTGTTTTGATATTGATTCTCTTGATCTTGATGTTCTTAATGGTACGTAAATCTTTAGTTTGCCTTTGTTTGTATTTAGATTATATTATATATTCTGGGCCTAAATCATCAGTTTTAAGTTTTAGTTGAGTTGGTTCTTTAACGTAGTATTAGAGTTAATGTAACAAGTAGTCACGAATTCAAATTTCATCTACCGCTAATTGAAAGTGCAAAGTTTAGTGCCATGTATGTTTATAACATATGCTGCATCAACACTTGTAGCCGAAATGTGATTTTCATCTGAGGGGCATGTTAAAATATAAATATATTATAGACTTCAACTATCACCTTAAACTTTTAGTTTAGTTGATTCATTAACAATTGATTTTACAAGAAATTAGTTGACATTTATATATCTATTTAAATTTGCTATAACATTCGCAGCAAGCTAGTTTTCAAAATTTATTTTGACATTAAGAGTTTATTACTGATAAGGGTATTACTAATAAGGGTATTATTGACCCAATTCATTACAATAAAGATGTATAAATACCACTATCTTTGTTTAACATTTTTTAGGTCTTTAATTTCACAGTAATACAATCAATAAAATTGCTCTTTCTCTCTCTGGTCCTTCTTCGCTTCTTCTTCGCTGCTTCTTCCTTTTCCCCAAGAACAATTCTTCTGAAAATCAGGAATTGTATCATGGTATCAGAGCAAGAGATCTACTGATTATCACACCTTCCGCATAATTTTGTCGGCAACCGTTTGAATTGCATCAAGATTCTGATCAAAATCAGAATTCATAGTTTTTTTTTTCCTAATTCCAAATTCTCAGAATGTTTGAATCAAACTACGCTTCACAAAATTCCACCCAAAATCCAATTATAGATCCAAATTCTGTATATTACATTCATCCGAATGAAAATCCTACTGTCTCTTTGATCTCAGAGAAATTTAATGGTGAAAATTACGCAGATTGGAAGAGAGCTATGATTTTAGCCTTGTCTATGAAGAACAAGATTGCTTTCATTGATGGAAGCTTGATTAAACCTGAAATCGCTGATCCTCTTTTCAAAGCTTGGGACAGATGCAACAATATGATAATCTCATATTTACTAAGATCTGTGGATACCACAATAGCAAAAAGTGTTTTGTATTTCTCCGCTGCCTATGAGATCTGGAAAGATCTTGAAGATCACTACTCAGTAATATCTGGACCGCAATCATATTCTCTACAGCAAAATTTGAGCAAGATTTGTCAAGATGATATTTATGTTGCTGAATTTTTCACAAAGATCAAAGGCATTTGGGATCAGATCAGTGCAGCCAACCCTATACCAATTTGCACTTGCAATGGTTGCACATGCAGTTTAACCAAGAAAATTCTCAAGAATCAGCAAGATGAAAGATTAGTACAGTTCCTTATGAAATTAGACGGCAAACACAATGCTGTCAGAACCAATATTCTGATGATGAATCCTCTACCACCTGTTTCTGTTGCCTACAACCTTCTAATACAAGATGAGAGACAACAGGAGATAACAGAAGCATATAACAAACATTCTACCATAGCATTCACTGCTGGTGATGGACTCAAAGGAGAAACCAATAGATCAACATTCTTCAAGAAAAACAACTTGTTCTGTGACTATTGCAAAATGACAAATCATACAGTAAACAAGTGTTACAAACTACATGGCTATCCAAAGAATGATAGGAACAACAAAGCAACAAAAGCAAAAAGAGTGGCAGCTATGGCTTGTGAAGATGAGCAAAATGATGAACAGGATCAGGATGCCGTTTTGTATAAAAAATTGGTGAATTTGATCAAACAAAACAAGCTTGAGAATGATGATGATAAGGCTACTGATACCAACAACAACATGGCAGGTAACAACATTTGCTTAATTTCTTGTTCCAATTCAAGATGGATAGTAGATAGTGGAGCCACTGACCACATCTGTTCTAGCCTAGCATTATTTGATAGCTACCATATATTTGACAAATCACCTAATTAGATAACAGTGGCTGATGGAAAGCAACTTAAGATTGCAAACACTGGAACTGTAAAATTTAGAAATGGTATCATACTCAAAAATGTGCTTCATGTACCAAGATCACAGTTCAACTTGATTTCAACATATAAATTGTGTAAAGACATGGATTGTGACATAGTTTTTACACAAAATAAGTGTATAATCCAGGATCATTCACAGAGAAGTACCTTGGTTCTTGGTAATCTGGACTCAGGACTTTATGCAGTAGGGAGTGATGATGTCAAGACAAAACATTCAGTCAATGTAGCTGTTACAGAGGAACTGAAGTTGATGCATCTAAGGTTGGGTCATATTCCATTCAATAAGTTGCAGCTTGTTGATGATAGCTTAGCAAATAAAAACTATCTAGATTGTGTTTGTCAAATTTTTCCTAGAGCAAAACAAGCTAGAAGTTCTTTCCCTAAAGTAGGAAGTAGAAGTAAAAATTGCTTTGACTTGTTACATATAGATGTCTGGGGTCCTTACAGAGTTAAAACTCATAATAATTGTACATACTTCTTGACAATTGTTGATGATTTTTCAAGACATACTTGGACTTTTATGATGAGAAATAAAAATGATTCAGTTGAAATTCTTAAATTCTTTATTGCATATATACATAACCATTTTGCTGTTACTGTGAAGACAATAAGAAGTGATAATGCTAAAGAGCTTTGTGAAGGAAGCATTTTAAAAGTATACAGGAAGTTTGGGATCTTGCATCAAAGAAGCTGCACTGATACTCCACAACAGAATGGGGTGGTGGAAAGGAAGCACAGACATCTTCTCGAAACAGCAAGGGCACTTTACTTTCAATCTAAGGTTCCACTACAGTTCTGGGGAGAATGCTTGCTTACTGCTACTCACTTGATCAACAGAATGCCTCTAAGTTCCATAGAAAATAAATCACCTTATGAAAAGGTATATGGAGTAAAACCTAATATTGATCACCTGAGGGTCTTTGGCTGCTTGGTCTATGCCTCAACTCTAAAAGCAAATAGATCAAAGTTTGATTCAAGAGCCATACCTTGTGTTATGATGGGATATGAGATAGGACAAAAAGGATACAAACTTCTAAATTTAGAAATAAACAAACTGTTTGTTTCAAGAGATGTCAAATTTTGTGAAAAACATCTACCCTTTCACCTCTCTGACTCTCCTCAAACTCCTTTAAATCCTATTTTTCTACCTAGCCATACACCCTTCAATCTACCAGAAGACATGTCCTTACCAGATGCTTTCAATTTTACCCACATGCAAACACCTAACCCAGACACCTCCTCAACTCCACACTTACCTGTTCCACAACCAAACCCACCAACTCTTCTAACTAATTTACCTGATAAAAGACCGCATAAAAAGCCTGCTTGGATGGATGACTTTGTTTGTATAGCTTCTAATAATACACAACACTGGTGTAACATTGTTCAATTTGCAGATATACCAGCATCTTGCAGAGCCTTCATATCCAAGATATCCATTCTTCCTGAACCTATAACTTACCTTGAAGCTGCACAACATCCTGAATGGGTAATAGCAATGCAGGAGGAAATAGAGGCCCTCACTACAAACAACACCTGGATAGTTACAGACCTACCAAAAGGAAAAAAGGCTATTGAATGTAAATGGGTTTACAAGGTCAAACTGAAAAAGGATGGATCTTTGGAAAGGTACAAGGCAAGACTTGTGGCAAAAGGGTTTACACAAAAGTTTGGAGTAGATTATGCAGAGACCTTTTCCCCTGTAGTCAAAATGGCTACCATAAGATGCCTCTTAGCAATCGCCTCTGGTAAACAATGGCCCTTGTACCAACTTGACATTAACAATGCCTTCTTACATGGATCTCTTGATGAAGAAGTCTATATGAAAATGCCACATGGTATTCCTAATCCAGAGAACAAAGTATGCAAGTTACTCAAATCTCTCTATGGGTTGAAACAAGCTAGCAGACAATGGTTTGCCAGGTTAGCTGCTGAATTACAAAAGAAGAACTTCACACAGAGCAAGAATGACTACTCTTTGTTTATATACAAAGACAATGTGGATTTGTGTATTGTTGCTGTTTATGTTGATGATATCATCCTCACAGGTACAAATACAACAACTCTTAATGACCTCAAGTTACACCTACATACTGTCTTTAGCATCAAGGATTTGGGAGAATTGAGTTACTTCCTTGGTATTGAGGTCTCCAGGGTAGATAAAGGAATCATATTGACACAAAGAAAGTTCACTAAAGAGCTTCTTGAGCATTGTGACATGGATGTTTCTAAATCAGCAAAAACTCCTATGCCTGTTAACCTCAAGCTATTAGCAGATGAAGGAGATTTTTATCATGATCCAGCTCAATATAGATGTCTAGTAGGAAAATTGAATTTTCTTACGCACACCAGACCAGACATTTCCTTTGGGGTGCAGACACTTAGTCAATTCCTTCAAAGTCCTAGAATTCAGCATGTTCAAGCTCTTTCCCACATGTTAAGATATCTAGCTGGCTCTATAGGTCAAGGTATGTTACTCCAATCTGGTAATGAGCTATCTCTGCAAGGTTTTTCAGATTCAGATTGGGCCTCTTGTCCAAACACAAGAAGATCTGTCACAGGTTACATCATGCTACTAGGCAAAAGTCCTATATCCTGGAAATCTAAAAAGCAGTCTATTGTCTCTCGATCTTCCTCTGAAGCAGAATATAGAGCATTGGCCTCAGCCGCCTCAGAAATCACTTGGCTAGTACGATTGTTGTCTGAATTGGGTGTTCAAGATTTTAAACCTGTTAAACTTTGTTGTGACAATCAATCAGCTATTCACTTGGGCAAGAATCCAGTTCATCATGAAAGAACAAAGCATGTTGAATTGGACTGTCACTTTACTAGAGATAAAGTTTTAGAGGGCTTATTGGAGCTTGTCTATATCCCTACAACTGATCAGCTGGCAGACATACTAACGAAGTCTCTTGCTTCTCCTCAACTCAACAAGTTACTTTCCAAGCTGATTGTTCAACCTGTTGATTCAACCACCAGCTTGAGGGGGGTATTACTGATAAGGGTATTACTAATAAGGGTATTATTGACTCAATTCATTACAATAAAGATGTATAAATACCACTATCTTTGTTTAACATTTTTTAGGTCTTTAATTTCACAGTAATACAATTAATAAAATTGCTCTTTCTCTCTCTGGTCCTTCTTCGCTTCTTCTTTGCTGCTTCTTCCTTTTCCCCAAGAACAATTCTTCTGAAAATCAGGAATTGTATCAGAGTTCTTACTCATTCCGTCTCTTTTATTTTGTATTATTTGCTATTTTGATATGTTTCACCTTTTTCTTTAATTCTATTTATGCATTTTTTTAATTCATATATACAATTTATTCACTCTCGTTTCATTTATTACTCCTATTTGTCCCCTATTTTCTAAAAATTCACTGTTACTTTGCTACTAGTTCAAGGGTACAAAGTGTACATGCTTGGCCCTTGTTAAAAATCTGTTCAAGACTTTCGGCTATTTGTTGAATCAGTTAATGGTGATGGTTTCAAAGACACTATTTTATTCGGCCGGTTTTATATGAGATCGTCTTACAATGAAATGACTTTAAAATAAAAAGTTTATAAGCTAAAATTTTTTATTATTTGGCTATTTAAGCTAAGTATGAGACATATCTCACGGTAAAACCGTCTCATAGTATTTTATTTTGTGGAGTTTTCATTCTTTTTTCGTTATTAAGATGTGTTAATTTTATTCCAAAGATTTTTTTTGATTTTTGTGGTGTGTTTTGTTGACTAGTATATGCTATCCAAAAGTAGTAATTAGGGGATGTTCTTTTCACAAAGACTTGTCAATCTTTCGTTCCCTGCTCATATCTTGACCATACGTTAAGAGTGTTGACCGAAGAGCTTCACATATGATTTATAATTATAATTTATTATTTGAATCGAACATTGCAATTTGCTCTAATTTAAGTATTTTAAAAATCATATTAAATTACAAATCGTAATTTTAAGAAAAACAAAGATTTCAATTTTAAAATTGAAATTGGGACCAAATGTTAATTTTTTGTAATAAAGGACGAAAATTTTAATTAGGGTTTTGTCAATTTAATTTGTGTTTAGGGTGTCAACATATAACAAGTATTGGAAAAAAGTCTTGCAAATAAATTTTTATAACGAGTCTTACATTATTGATTCTTCAAAAATAAAACCTACTGCATGATGCAGGGCAAGTTTATACGTTTTTTTTATTGTTCAACAATGACTTTCCTACTCAATATTTTGAAATATTTTTTAATATAAATTAGGAATAATATTGCATGTTCAGTCATTAATTTTAATTGGTTTTTACTTGAGTTAGCTTAATTTGTAAGCATTTTTCATTGGTTTGATAACAGGAATAGTGTTATTTTGTTTAGAAGCGCTACTAGTTGATACATACACGTGTGATGTATCATGTATGACTAAATTTTTATTCTAACATATGTATAAAAATTCTAAAATAATGTTTTAGTAATTCATAATTAGTCTCTATATTAAGATTTTAGTTATTTAGTGTATGATAAATACTTCATAAGTAATTTTTTTTTTGATATTATAGCCCTTTTTAAAAGAGAAATATTTTAAAGTAATTGGAAGAAATTAAAAAGGTTTTGTAAAAATAATACTTTCTCCGATTTTTTTTACTGGCATAATAAGATTTAATGAAATAAAATATGTATATTTCAAATGTCTAAAATAATGTCATTTATAATAAGTTAAAGATTGTATTCAGTTTTAGTTATATTTATAGATAGATATATTATCATCAAGTGTAATATTTTAACAATATTTTATTGAATTTTCATATAATTTTATTAATATAAAATTTTATATGATTTTACTAATCAAGAAATTTTTTTAATTGAGTATCTTTATTTCATATACCATCTATTTTTCCTTTTCTCTTATTAATTTTTTGTATATTGTGTAATTTATTTTTGTGAAATCAACTTTGCTGAATAGAAGAAACATAAAATTTAGTATTATGAAAGGTCAAATGCTAACAAACTAATATAGGGTGATTGTTAACAAAAATAATAGCATATGTGGAAGAGTAAACTAAAGAAACAAGATTAAAAATAAAAATAGTATAATATATTTTGACTTTGTTTTGAATAAAAAATATTTTGACATTAATTGACATAAATTTCAAATTTTATGCTATAATAGATAATATAATTAACAGCTCGTAAAAAATGATTACTTTAATTGATTACTTTAAGATTCATAAGTAATCGTTTTAAGATTATAAATAATCACTAAACTATATAAAATGATTTTCTTAAAATTATAAGTGGTCACTTTAATGTTATAGGTGATCACTTTAAGACAGAAAATATGTATTGGGCCAGCCCTATAGAGATGGTCTCACCGTGAGACTGTGTCATGTAAGAATTAGTGTATAATTAATACTTATTATAGTTAAAAGTTTAGAGTATATTTAATTTACTATCTAAAATTAATTTTATCCTTATTAACAAATGTATCGGGATGTCCATTAGCAAAATTTTTATAAAAAATGTATAATATATTAAAATAAATTTGCGAATAAGAAACGTAAAAATAAAGATGTTTAAAACAAACTCAATAATCCGATATTAATCCAATCTTATAATCAAATCCGATTTAAACCAAATTTAAAATTATACTCCTATAAAAATAAATGTGAATAAAATACACGATTTTAAATCAACCCAAACCTGACTTGAATAACCAATGCAATGTTCCTCATCTCCACAACCATATCCTAGTTCTCTCCGCCACCGGGACAAAGGCATACCCTTCTTCCTATGGCGAACAATCATGCGGACTTTCCGGAGCCGGGAACCTCATCCCTGAACGCAGAGACACTTAAGGCAATGGCCGTATTATTGACATCACTCACAGAGTTAACTCTAATATGCCTGCATTCAGTTCTTCTGATGGCGTTGGTCATTTCATTTGGCTTGTCAAGAGCATGGAAAATGGCTCAATTGCTAATAACTCTAAGATGAAACTCCCTACTCATACCGGAATACATGTTGATGCTCCCAGCCATTTTTATGATGAGTATTTGGATTCTGGGTTTGATATTGATTCTCTTGATCTTGATGTTCTTGATGGTATAAAATATTCTTTTTTGGATGAATTGCAAAATAGTTAGTGGGTACTGATTATTTGTACGTTTAAGATCTTTGGGTAGTGAACTAGTGACTTTTTGTATGTTTTAGCTTATGGGTAGTGATTATTTGTATGTTTAAGTTTATGGGTACTGATATTTGTAGTTTATAGTTTATGGGTATTATTTGCTGGTTAGGTGACATGGTTTTAAAGGTGTTACTTTGGGGATTTATTCCTGCACTACAAAAAATAATAAAATGGCGACAACTTATTTTATTGCGATTTGATAGCCAAATAATTAAAAAGTGGATCGGGCGACGGTCTGGCGAGGGCCTAAGGCGGACGCCTTTTTGGTGGTCGCTAAAATAAAAGTGGACGTCATTCTCTCGCCATTTTTCATGTGAGAGAATAGTGACCAACATATCCCGTCGCCAGCCCCTCGCCACTATATTTTAGATTTTGTATTTTTTTTTTGCTTTTTTTCGCGCGTATATATATATATATATATATATATATATATATATGTAACATTATAATATTAAAATTATAACAAAAAATACATACTATATATAAAATAAAAGTATATGTACAAAGTCGTATAAAAGTTTAGGAAACTAGAAGAAGAAACTATTCCAAATCTCATTAAAAACTCAAATAATAGTCCCATGAAAAGAAGGACAATTGAGCTGCAAGAAACAGTTTAAGAGTTGCTTAAGATCATCTTTAGTATATATCTCATTTTCTACAATAATTTGAAGCATGGACTGCCTGAAATCCACATATAGGTCATTTGAATCCTTTTGAACAGCAACCGACTTAGGCCCCGACCCGACTTAACCCATCAACCATAGATGAAGCTGGAATGTTAGAGGAAGAAGAAGAGGAAGTGGTAGTATCCATATATGGTGAGAAAGTGGAGTTCCTAGAATAATGACCATATTGATCATGAGAAGAAGAAAAATTGCTACTGTTGTTTCTAGTAATAGTGCTTGAAGATGAAGAATTAGAGTAGGAATAGTTATGGTATTTTTGATATTTGGGTGTTTTTGATTTTGGTTTGGGGTTGAAGATTGAAGAAAGCTTTGGTCTTCTACAACTACAACTTAAGTTTACTGAGTGTGGAGAAATTTTGTGAAAGAGTGAAGAAATTTAGAGGAAGAAGAATAGGGAAGGACAAAGCACTTAAAACAGACAGGAGGTGCGCGACAACCCTATGGTGGTAGCCGTGCCGTCGCCAAGTGCCTTGGAAAAGAAACAATTCAGTGTTTGACATTTGGGCACTGGCGACGACCATAATGTGGTAGCCTGTCCGTCGCCCGCATGTGGGAAATCAGCACAACTGACTCGAATTTGACAAGAGCAATAAAGCTGATCAGCTTTTTCTGGGGCGACGAGAATTTTCTCCTAGTCTGCCCGTCGCCAGGTGTTTTTAAATTTTTAAATTTCGTTTTTCCCGGTTTTTTGATGTATTATAATGTTAAATTTTAAAATGGAGACGAGCTAGCTATGAACCCCAGTCATCGCCATTTTTAATTTAAAAAGAAATTGACTGTTGCAGATACAGACGACAAGCGTAGTTCATCGCTATTCTGTCGTCATCTTGATTCATCACCTGGCGACAATCTGTTTCCGTCGCCCATCCGTCTCTAACTTCCAGATTTCTAAAGGCGATGGCAAGATCGTCACCAGGCCGTCGCCAAGGGCCATGAGTAGCTTCTGGTCGCTTTTTTGCCATTAATATTTTACCACTTATTTGTAGTGCTGGTAATTTATGATTCATGATTAGTTTGATATTAGGTACTGATATTGCTCCTAAATGTGTGCTTATCATTGAAAAATTAGTTGGTGGCTTTTGATATTTTGGAAGTTTAATTTCATGGGCATTTTTTTTTTGATTTATTATTGGTTATTGTCCTCTGTATTCTGTTCTTTAATGTTTTTCTCAATTGAAATACTTCACTTTTAAAAAAAATAAATTTGATTAAGTCTTATTTAGTTTTTGTCAGTATTTAATTATTTATCTTAATTTGTATTTTATTTTTAATCTATAAGTTAAAATATAGTCAGATAGAATCTTGTTTAATTTGTCTCAGTACAAAATTTATTAATATCAACTTTTGATAGTCTTATTTGTGTTGCACTTTTTTGATTATACAGGTCCTGCACTATTGGTTGATGTACCAAGGGATAGCAATATAACTGGTACTCCCCTTTTACCCTCTGCTTGTGAGTTGTTTTCTGAAAATCTTGTTGAAGTATTTTGTTGTGCGATAGCGAAAGCAAAATCGATGAATAATAATGAAATAATAAACAAAATTCAATGCATGTAATAAAAAAATGACACAAGAGATTTAACGTGGTTCACTATCAATGTGATAGCTACTTCCACCAACACCGAGATTATGATCATAAAGAATTTACAAGATGAATTAAGATATCTCTCACAAATAATGACTCTCTCGTGATCTCTCTCTATTTGTCAATGAAAACCCTAGCCCTAAATGAGGGGTATTTATAGTATTCTCCCTAAAAGAAGAGACTTTGGGCTCCAAGTAAATAAAGAAACCGTCAAAAGCAAAAATATAACCGCCAAACCGCAACAAAACTGCACCAAGTCGCGACTCGTGCATATATACGCGGCTCGTGAAACCCAGACAAAATGTTGACCGCGCCCTGCGCACCAATACAACAGCTACTCCCACCCCGCGTAGAACTCCGCACCCCACGCTTTATTCTCTTTGACCCATCTTCTTGATTCATCTTCTTCAATGGTGCTACTAGTTAGAGTCACCATATTCAACATGTTTATTTTTATAACTTGTGTACAAGAGTGCAATATGGATGATTTATTTGCAAGTCTGCATTTTCGAATGCGTTAAATCATAATTAGGGATTAGAAATCTCCTGAGGAGAATTTTGGGAGGAATTTTAGATTGTTTTCTCTTTACTGAAAAAGATATTAGGAGTAGTTTGGCCTTCTATTGGATTCATCAATGAGTTAGTTGCTAAAAGTTGGCATATTTCTAAGCTTATTAATCATAGTAGATAGTAAATGGTTTGAGAAGGGGCTTGATTTGAGAGGGTGCAAGGTAATATTGGTAATTCGTGAGGTTAGGTTACTTTCTATTTTCATATCAGGATTGGAAATGTTCAAAGGGCATTAGATCACCTATTGAAGGAAAAAAATGGATTAATAGACTGACAATATTATAAACATCATGTTTTTCACAGAGGACGTGATGAAATCATTACACATTCCAAAAGGAGTTCGTCGTGTGCTTTTCAGAACATTAAATACCGACAGGTAAAACTGATAACTGTCATTGTTCCTGCTGGCATATGTGATCATCCATTAACTCCTTTAACATTAACTTATCAAGACACTTTGTTCTCTTGCTGTATCTCTCTGATCTCGCTGAAAGAACATGAATGAAATGTTGGAGGCAAGTTCCTTTAAGCAACTTCTTGAATGTTTGGCATTGCTTACTTAGGTATTAATACGTCCAGTAGAGAACTTTTCAACGGAGATGTCAGCGTAGCATCTAGCTTGATGGATGGGCTAATAGACCTCCCAATTTTATTTTTTTTTTTAATCTTTGTGCAATCACTTCCATGACAACTTGTCACAAACTAGCCCTTGAATAGTTAAAAAATTATAAACAATGAAGCATCACAACCTGTGAAGTGTGAAGTGAACTTGCCCTTAAGTAGTTAAATGTCAATAAAGTAGTTTGAAGCATCATAGTCTGCCTTCCCAGATTGTTGGCATGTGATTTCTTGTTAGCTTTTTTGCATAAGTTTGCTAGAAGGTCAATATCATAGTTTGTTATCTTATTACAACCAAATTCATGTGTTGTCACATTTCAAATTTTGATGGGAACCACTTCATATATTAATTAGGTCTTTTTGGTATTGCTACATCAACTTTCTTGCTTCTCTTAAAGCAAGAAAACTTTCTAGTTCTTGATACTTTTTGATGGAGCCATGTTGAAAGGATGGACACAATTATAACAATATATTTTAGCTGTATTTTTGTTATCTCGACGTAAACTTTGGTTGCTAAATTGCACAACTACATATCCCGTATTACAACTGCAGTTCCAGAATTTATCACTAATATTTCATATTATTGTCTCAATCTATTTACTTGCTGAAATGTTGTATATAATGAATTCAACTCCTTTTTGTGCGTTCTCCCCTGTTGTTTCTTTTGAAAGAGCTGAGAAGTCTATGCATTTGGTATTTTACATGTGATGAGAAGTCTAATAGTATAGTTTTCTAGATATTTAAAGTATTAGCATAGACAGTGGCGGAACTTTATTAGGGAGGAAGGAGATTCGCTCCTTCCTCGAACTTTTTTGTAATATAATATTTATATAATGACACCGTCAGACAAGATCTGGAAACTTTAGGATGGGATGGAATTTGAAAATGGTTATATTTGGGTTAGATCTGGAAACTTTAGGGAAGGTTGACTCTAAAGCTAGACCTTCTTGACTGCAACTAATAACAAGATGTAGAAGATTTGGAGCCGGATCCCTATCGGACATTTTTAAAAATCATAAGAGTGGTTAGTTGTCATAATAGTATTGTTAAGGTTTTTATATCAAAATGTTGGAAGAGTTTAATTAATGTTTTACTCCACCCAAGTTTCATCACTATCTTGAAGGAATGAATGAATATGAAACTCTTATATTGCTTATAAGTTTGCTTGGCGCCGACTTATGGGTATTGTTTTGACTTTTTCATTCTAGACGCCTCATGTTCAAGAAAGAGTTTGATTCTAGCTATGTTGGTTTCATGAAGGATGGTGCTCAATGGTTGGTTGATAATACAGATATTAAGCTTGTTGGTAAGCATTTACTATATTATCTTTTCTGTTATTTTCTCTTTTTTAGTTTGTTGCTAGTTTTCTTTTTCTTATTAGTCAAAGCTTGACTTTAATTTGTGGAAAAATTATCTACTTGATATGAGGAGGTGTATTGTGTATATCTTTTTTTGGGACTTAAGATATGATTATTTATCATTTATTCTTGTATTTTACAAAATGTCTATAATCCCTTTTGTATATTATTGAGAGTTGTTATAATATAATTTTCTTTTCTACATGATTTTACAAAAAATAAATTTTTGCTTTTATAAGTTCGGATAAGTGAAATCTTGGATCTAAGTTGGAGTCTGCTTCAGATAAAGTTGGTTAGAGAATATGCAAGTATTGCATATTGTCGTTAGTTATCATACTTATAAGTTAAAGTCGAGTTTGGTTCAATTGAAGTGAGTAAAGTAGTAACTTGGGGTGAATGTGGGGTTAAGTAGAGTTTAATTGGTAGTCGGTGTTCATTTATGCTTGATTGGGTCCAAATAGAAGTTGGATTTCATGTAGACTTCGTTACTTGGATTTTGTTAATACAAAAAATGGTGTAGACATAATTCGATTTGATTTCAGATGAGATCATATCCAATTTATTTGATTTCATATTTGAATTTATACAATTTCAACTTTTGTGTTTGATCAAACCTAGGAATTATAAATTGAATTTCATGTCGCGTCTAGTTTTGTTTATATCACGATTTGAGTACACATCAATTGTTGCATATTATTTGAAGTAATTTTCTATTTGTTAATTACACATTTGAAATAGAAGGTGAAAAAAATATTAGAGTCAAGTTCATGTTTAGTCCATCGCAAATGGGTGGATTATAAGTTCGCTGAAATTGGAAAAGGTTCACTTCGAGAAGGGACTCATGAGTAGTCAATAATTTGTAGGTTTGAAATAGGATTTGGTTCAAAGATATGTTGGGGTGCATGTCAAGTGTTGATCTTTCTCGAGGCAGATGCCAATGAGCCCTCTACAATGGTTGGATGGGTTTGATGGCTGTTGAACCTTTTATAGTTGTATTTAGATGCCAATGAAATAACAATACTAAAATTTGGACTGTGGATGATTAAATATTTAACTTTGAACTAATAACTTGGTGAAATTGCAGGCATTGACTATTTATCTGCAGCTGCATTTGCTGATTTGGCTCCTTCTCACCTTGTTCTTCTTAAAAGTAGGGTACGTGGATACGATCTGTACTTCATATTGATCGAGAATTTTTTTTTTTTTTGTTATTTTTTCGGTCTTTTGGAGCCTATATATAGACTAATAATTGAACTAAAATATAAAAGTAGTGTAAATTAATATAAATCAATATTTAAGAAACCTTAATTTATGAGGCCGTGTGCAGTCGAACACCTTGCACATGCGCAGAATCACTCCATCCGGATAGTAGGAACAAGTGAATTACATTAATTTTCTATTGTGCAGGAAATTATACTGGTGGAAGGTTTAAAGTTAGACAATATCCCTGCTGGAATGTATAATGTACATTGCTTGCCTTTACGGCTGGTCGGTGCCGAGGGATCACCTATAAGATGCATTCTCATGAAAAATTGAGCAAGAAGATGCTCGTATTATTTACTTTCCTTTTCGAAAGATCCAGGAATGTATATCTCAAATGGAATGTGGTATCTGATAACTGAGTCAAGAGATTGAAAAAGGTCTTGGCTTTTTTTTATTTACTGGACATGTTATTTTGGTAAAGACTGTCAATAGTTCATTACAGGTTACTGTAAATTGTAAATTGGTTATGTTTGATGCCTTTTATTTCAAATATAATTAGGAAATTATTGTTAGTATTGGCAAGACGGGAAGTCTGATAATTTGCTGGACACTGACAGCATGTTGTATTATATTTCTATAAGTTCACTTTGTGCCATCTATCTTTATTATTTGGTCAACTTTGGTTCTGTTTTGTGATTGTGAAATCTAGAATCAAAATGCTAATAAAATTTGTTATAGTAAGTTTTATATCAAAAAAAAAGATAATTAAAATAAAATGTCAAAAATTGTTGAAAATTTTTTGATGTTTTATATAATTTAGAATTTTTTTATGTAAATTTTCCAAATTTTTCTCTAATTTTATATTATTTTTTAATTTACTTTTTTTTAGTAAATTACCTTATGTAACAAGTCATCGGATTGCCCAAGATTTTTTTTTTGGCAAAGTAAATTTTATAAAATGCCAAAAAAAAAGCCGAAACTTTACGTCTCAGTTCACAAACTTAGGTGCCCCTTCGCAACCAAAGCTCCTAGGGGCAAACAAGTCTGTCATCATACGCTAGGGGGAACCGGCACCTCAAAAGATATTACAAAAGAATATCCTATACAACAAAGTCGGTTACCAAGACAAAATGGCTCTTACAGTCAAAGACACAATTACAAAATAGATCCAATAGCATGTCCAAGGCATGAACAGCTCAAGAACAGCAACATAGTGGCAGGGGTATCAACTTGTTCCTCAAAGCCTCTGGTATTTCAGTGCAGTGAGTAGCAATGTAGCATCGCATTCAATTGAGACTAGCATCATTAGAGTAGGTTGCGCTCTGTTCCCGAGTTGGTAGTGACATTAGCCAAAACCAACCGCAACAAACATACACTACCCTACATCTACACTTCGTACCTTTACTGGACAAACAGGTACACGGTAGTAGACGGGGAGCCACCAGCAAGCACGCAGCAGCACATTCTGCTAACTAGCATGCTCTGAAAAAATATAGAAGTCGCCAGCAGCACCTTTCTCATAGCACAAAAAGGACCAATATCTATACAAAAAAAACATCAAACCCAATCAATCTCTTCATTAAGAAAATTGAAAGAGGGGTTTCACATAGACAGACAAAACTCTATGACCCACTCAGAGATGAACCTTAAGAATTCCTCTAGAACTCAATCTAGAGATAGTAGGAATAATCAGTGTGTTATCCTCAATACAAAACCGCAAATTGCGGTTCAAAGAGGCTTAGTCCTATACTTAGGGAACAAGCAGAACAAGCAGGGCATCGAGCGAGCCATGGAGAGCCTCGCCTGGAGCATGTATGGGCGTGGAAATTCCAAGGAAGGCATCTTCATACATGAGACAAAAAGCCCTGAGCCAAGGATGATGGTGCTAGCCCTCACAGAACCCACGAGAACAGATACAAGGTTGCGTGTTCGACAGATATTTGATAATGGCTAATTCCAGTATATTAAAGATATTTTATGTTTCTGTTTTTAATTCTTGTTTTGCACGTGTTTTAATAATTAGGCATGGGGTAGTTAAGTTTGTTAGGCTCCCCAAACTAGCCGTTAGAAGCTCTATATAAAGGAGCAACCTCATTGTATCATGATTCAATTTTGGTTAATGAAATTTTCATTCAAGTAATTGTGTGCAATTACAATCCTGAGTGTTTTCTTTGTGAGTGAAGTAAAGAGAGGATTCAGTTGTTTCCACGAGAATTGGAAGAGTGAATTTCAATTTGAGTGTGAGGAAGAGGCCAGCGACTGAGTGAAAGTCAATTGTCTCTATCCACGACATAGAACCAATTCCAAGGAATTGTTCTTGTCACCCGGCTTGTTCGTGTGTTTCATTGTGTCAAGACCGTTCTTGGCATTGTTCTTGGTAGGATTAAACGGGTTCTTGAAGCATTCCACCCCATATTCGCATCAACTACTACCACCACTAACAAAGGACCCCCATGAATCCAGAACCTTAAGCACGGACCAGGTGTAGCACTCCTGCCAAAACCTCACCAGAAAACCTCGAAAACTACCACAGAACAGCATCTTAGCATTTAAGCCAACAAGACAAAGGAGAGGCCTATCCTCCAATATTATTGATGGTGAGCAAGCATCTAGCTCAGCTACAAACTTTACAGATACTCTCGTAGTCAAAAAAAAACAATTTGGGTGAGAAAAACGCACCGGTAAAACCGGCATCCCATCCTTCAATCCAAACTGAGCCTGAAAAAACCCATTTGTGGAACTACTTAATGCATTAATTGAGTTCAAGGGCATGAATTAAACCAAAACCATAGGGGATTGGGACAATTATAATGAATCGAGACAGGTTCTTCGATTCTGCAGGAATTAAGGTTTCAAAAGAGCGTAACTGAGGGAAGAAGAAGCCTCAATCGAAATAAGGGTTAGAACCCCAAATCAGATATAGATTCAAAATTATTTCCTTAGAAAAGAGAAACCAAAAAGCTTAAATTTAGGGATATACTAATTTATTATGCAGGAGACTACTTCATAGAAGTGTATCAAGCACACGGATCCATCTTCTTCATCGAGCGGGGCGGCCTCTTCTTCTGATTGCCATGGCTGGGCAAGAGTTGCCCTAAGAGAAAAAACCTAGATAGAGAAAGAAGAGAGAGTGGTTCAAAAACTTTTTAAATTTTTTTTTATGAATGCCAAAGTTTACTCTAAAGAAATACATTAATCGATAAATCGAATTATTATTGGAAATTATGAAAACGTAATATTATTTTTAGATAATTTTTTCTAAAAAAAATTTATATATAATTTTCAATATCATTTAATATTATATTTTAAAATAATAATATATTAAAATAAATTTTATTAAATAAATAAGATGATTATAGAAGAACAATGATAACATTATTCAAAAAATTAACTGATTTTTCATTTATCATAATTGTCAAACGGGTAAGTGCCAAATAACAAGTACAGGGTAAGAGATTCCCTCCAAGTTCCAACTTCCAAGTCTCTCGACGGTCAATATTTGATGAAGATTGAAGTATAACCCATTTGTGATGAGATCTAGTAATAAATTGTAAAAGAGAAAGAGAGAAAAGAGAAGACAATATTATTGATAATGAAAAATGAAACATTATTCTTATGCATACAAGAGAAAAGGATATATATATATATATATATATATATATATATATATATATATATATATATATATATATATATATATATATATATATATATATACATATATATATATATATATATATATATATATATATATATATACATATATATATATATATACATATATATATATATATACATATATATATATATACATATATATATATATATATATATATACATATATATATATACATACATATATATATATATACATATATATATATATATACATATATATATACATATATATATATATATACATATATATATATATATACATATATATATATATATATATATATATACATATATATATACATATATATATACATATATATATATATATATACATATATATATATATATATATATATATATATATATATATACATATATATATATATATATATACATATATATATATATATATATATATATATATATATATATATATATATATGTATATATATATATATCAAGAAAGAAAAACTAAGAAAAGGAAAGACTAGCTTAACAAAACTAAGAACATATATTTTTATTTATTTTGTTCTAATATCATTAACACCCCCCCTCAAACTAGGGATGGATGATATGCCTAGTTTGCTCATCAATTGATAATGCTGGTGAGAGGGCAGGATCTTAGTGAGTACGTCAGCTAATTGATTCTTGGTGGGTAGATATGTCAACTGAAGAAGCCCTTCTAAAACCTTGTCTCTAGTGAAGTGACAATCGATGTCAATGTGCTTAGTACGTTCATGGAACACAGGGTTCTTGGCAATATGTATAGCCCTTATGTTGTCACAATGCAGTAGAACAAGCTTCAAAGATGTGAGTTGTAGTTCTTCTAATAGCCTTACTAGCCAAGTAACTTCACTTGCTGCAGAGGCCATGGCTTTGTATTCTGCCTCACTTGAAGACCTTGAAACTGTCCCTTGCTTTTTGGATTTCCAATTTATTGGGGAGGAACCTAATAATAATATATATCCTGTGATAGACCTTCTGCTATTTGGACATGAAGCCGAGTCAGAGTCAGAATAAGCTTGGAGTTGTAATTGATCAGAACCTTTAATGACAATACCTTGGCTTGCTGTAGTATGAACATAATTCAATGTGTGTTTTAAAGCAGAAGCATGTGGAGTGCGAGGGTTTTACATGAATTGACTAAGGTACTGAACTGTATAGGCTAGATCTGGTCTGGTGTTGGTTAAAAAATTTAACTTACCAACCATTGTTCTATAATAACTGGGATCATCATATAATTGGCCCTGATCAGTTGTTAGTTTGAGGTTTTGTGGTAGAGGAGTAACAGCAGTTGTGAAATTTTGGTGTTTTGATTCTTTGAGGAGGTCTTTAGTGAACTTTGTTTGGGATAGGAAGATTCCTGCAGCAATATAATTAACTTCCAAGCCTAGGAAGTAATGCAGAGTCCCTAAGTCTTTGATACTAAATGTATCATGGAGGTAGTGCTTGAGTTGTGAGATACAATTAATATCATTGCCAGTCAAAATAATATCATCAACATAGACAGCAACCACTGTAATGTTATGGCCATCCTTCTTGATGAAGAGGCTATAATCATTTTTTGATTGAAGAAAGTCTTGAGATTTTAAAGAAAGCATTAATTTGTGAAACCATTGCCGTGATGCTTGCTTGAGACCATATAAAGACTTTTTAAGTAAACAAACCTGATTTTGTGGATTTGGAAAACCATCTGGAACTTTCATATGTATTTCCTCATTTAGATCACCATGAAGGAAAGCATTATTGACATCAAGTTGAAATAGGTGCCATTTATGATGTACAGCAAGGGCTAGAAGACTTCTTACTGTGGCCATTTTGACAACAGGAGAGAATGTTTCATCATAATCGATACCATGCTTTTGATTGTAACCTTTAGCTACTAACCTGGCTTTGTATCATTCAATAGAGCCATCAGCATGAAGCTTTACTTTGTAAACCCATTTACTGCCAATAGGTTTCTTATTAGTAGGTAAGTCAACTAACAGCCAAGTGTTATTTTCAGACAAGGCTTGTAATTCCTTCTGCATTGCCTGAACCCATTTAGGATCTTGAGATGCTACCTTGTATGAAGTAGGTTCAGTAATAGAGGTAAGATGAGCCATAAGACATTGCTGGGAATTGGAAAGATCATTACAAGACATCATAGAACACCATTTGTTAGTAGCACAGGAAATAGTATTACAAACATAATCTGAGAGATAAGTTGGGAATTTTGTCTGTCTGTGAGAGTGTCTTATAGGAATTTGAAGTGTTGTATTATCATGTTGGATAATGCTGGTGGAAAGGTCAAGAGTATTAGAGGGTGATGTGTCATGAAGAGTCTGAGAAAGATGGTGTTCGGTTGCTGTAGTGTGTTCTGAAAGAATGGGTGTTTGAAAGATATCATCCACTAGTATGTCAGTATGTGTTGATATTGGTACGAAAAAGGGATAATGTGGTTTGTTATGTGTTTGGGCTGATTGTTGATGGTAGGGATAATGCTTTTCATAGAAGTGGACATCTCTGGATATGATGATAGTGTGGGTAGTGAGGTCATATAATTTGTAAGCCTTCTGGTTGTTAGGATAACCAAGAAATATGCAAGGATTTGCCCTTGTATCAAATTTTGTTTTATGGGGAGAGGTATTTGAAGCATAGCAGAGACAACCAAAACATTTTAAGTGATCCATTTTAGGAGGAATATCAAGCAACTTTTGGTAGGGAGAAATGTTACCTAAGCGTTGTAATGGCATTCTGTTAATTAGATATGTAGCTGTTAGAACACATTCTCCCCAAAATTGTATGGGAATATTAGATTGAAAGTATAGAGCTCTTGCAGTTTCTAATAAGTGTTTGTGTTTTCTTTCCACAACACTATTTTGTTGTGGTGTATTAGGACAAGATTTATAATTGATTATGCCTTTAATGTGATAAAAAACTTTTATTTTGCCTTCACATAGTTCAGGTGCATTGTTAGTTCTTACACTTTGAATATTGCTGTGAAATTGATTGAAGACATATGAATGGAAATACTCAAAGATAGTAGGTACTTGAGATCTGTTTTTCAATAAAAAAATCCAGGTAGTCCTGGTAAAATCATCAACAATAGTGAGAAATGAAGTGCATTTGTTGTATGTGGAGTGCTTGTAAGGTCCCCATACATCCATGTGAAGTAATTAAAAAGCTTTATGTGTTTTTATTGAACTAGTTGGAAATGGGAATCTAGTTTGTCTTGCTGAGGGACTAATTTTACATATACAAGTATTTATGCAATCAGAGACATTTAAAGAAGGAAAAATATGTTTTATAACAGGGAATGGAGCATGACCAAGTCTGAGATGCCATAGCTTTGTGTGTTCAATATCTGAAGCAGCACAACATATAGAAGCAGAAGAGTCTTTATGAGGTAGTTGGTTGGATTCAGGAAAGGTGTCAACAAGATGGTAGAGACCTTGTACAAGTTTACCAAACAAGATTGGCTTTTTCAGAGAAGGGCCCTGAACAGAACAACAATTATTGAGAAAAGTGAGGGAGCAATGCATATCAGTACAAAGCTTGGTGACAGAAATTAGGTTGAAATGAAAAGCTGGAACATGGAGAACATTGTTAAGAATGAGATCTGGACTTAAAATAACAGTGCCTTTATGAGCTATTGTTATAAGATTGCCGTTTGGAATGGTTATGGTATTAGCAATGTTATCAAAAACATCAGTGTAAGACTTAAATAAAGAAAGATCACAACATATGTGGTTTGTAGCTCCACTGTCAATTATCCAAGTAGAGTTGGTCATAGAAAGAAAACAAGATTTACCAGCTAAAAGGCAGGTGTTGTCATCATTATTAGTCGCAGTTATTGGAAGACTTTGAGTATCATGTTGACCAAGAAGGGAAAGAAGTTGGTTGTATTGATCAACTGTAAGAGTTGGAGATGCAGTGTGATTGTTGTTGGAATTATCTGCTTGGACCATGGCAGCAACCTTTTTGTTGTTCCAATTGTCTCTAGTAGAATTAGTTGGGAAACCATGCAATTTGTAGCAATTTTCTTTTGTATGACCCTGCTTCTTGCAATAGTTGCAGAATAGGTTGGATTTTCTTGTGTTGATGTTATTAGTGCCATAGTGAGGAGGTCTATAGGTGATATTTTGAGACTGAGATGCAGTATTGGTATTGGTATTATAGAATTTCTGTTTATTAACGGCAGCAAGACCAATAACCTCATCAGTAGTAGGATTAATGGGGGAGACTAAAGTAGAATGTTTCTCCTCTTGCATGATCAATCTATAGGCATAAGATATGCTAGGTAGAGGTTGTTGCATGAGAATATTACCTCGGATAGTTTTGTAGGCAGGATTAAGTTTCATAAGAATTAGAATTAACCTTTGTTCTTCTCGCATTTGTAGTAATTTGCTGTTGATTCCACAAGTACAATTGGTACAATTACAAGTAGGTAGAGGATTTGAAGTATCAAATTCATCCCATAACATCTTGATCTTTGTGAAATAAGTGGAAAGACAATCGGAACCTTGGTCAATGTCAAAAATTTGTTGGGTGAGAGAATAGATCTGTGTTCCAGAAGTAATTCCAAATCATTCTTCAAGATTTTGCCAAATTTCTTGTGCAGTGGGGAAATACAACACACTTCTAGCAATTTGAGGATCTAGCACTTTCATAAACCAAGAAAGGATGGTACTGTTGATTATTTCCCAGGCTTTGAAATTAGGGTCAGTGGAATTAGGTTGTGGAATTTGACCATTAATGAAAGCAAGTTTATTCTTGGATGAAAGAGTGATTGTAACTTATCTTTTCCAATCGTTGAATCCAGTACCATTGAAGGGAATGGGAACCAATAAAAGCTGAGAATCACTAGGATGAAGATAATAGGGTGAAATGGGATCTTGAATGGGGTCAAGGGTTTTGTTGCCGGAATTGTTTTGAGTAGTAGACATGATTAAAGGAGAAAGATGAATCAGAGGAAGGAAGAAGAAGAAAGAAAAAAAAAATCAGGTGTAAAAAAAAAATCAGTAAAGAATGGTTACCAAATGAATAGAAGAGGAGTTGTAGGCGTCTGATACCATGATGAAGATTGAAGTATAACCCATTTGTGATGAGATCTAGTAATAAATTGTAGAAGAGAAAGAGAGAAAAGAGAAGACAATATTATTGATAATGAAAAATGAAACATTATTCTTATGCATACAAGAGAAAAGTATATATATATATATATATATATATATATATATATATATATATATATATATATATATATATATATATATATATATATATTTATCAAGAAAGAGAAACTAAGAAAAGGAAAGACTAGCTTAACAAAACTAAGAACATGTATTTTTATTTATTTTGTTCTAATATCATTAACAATATTCAACCTCTCACTCTCACTTACACTCGTTCACCAACCTCAGAAAACTCCAGTTTCCACTATGATCAACATCAAACTCCTTCTCATCATCTTCTTCTTCTTCACGTCATCCAACGCTCAATACATGAAAGAATCAATCAATCTTAATCCACTGATTAGGGTGTTCGGTGATGGTGGCCGCATAATCGATATCACCCACCGTATCACCCCATCTATGCCCGATTTCATTGCTCGTATTGATGGTTTGGGTCAGTTCATTTGGCTTGTTCAAACCATGAGAAATGGCTCAATAGCTAACTTCTCTAATATGAAACTTCCCACTCATACTGGGACCCATGTTGATGCTCCTGGTCATTTCTTTAACCATTATTTGGATGCTGGTTTTGATGTTGATACTCTTGATCTTGATGTTCTTAATGGTATGTCAAAAGGGTTTTAGTTTTCGAGATTACTTGTGGGTTACTTTTTGATTTTCGTTCATATCTATTTGTGTTAATGAATAATGAATCATGGGTATTTGCTATTATGTTGAATTAGATTATCTGTTATTTGTTTTTGATTTTCAATTGATAGTATTGAACTAGTGTATTGTGTTGGTTGGTGATTGATTTTGATTATTGCTACTGTTTTGTTTGGAATTAATTGTAGGTCCTGCACTGGTGGTTGATGTACCGAGGGATAGCAACATAACTGGTAGTGTATCACTCTTAACTTGTATGCATGTATTATTTGTTGAAAAATAACCCACACGTAATCCCACGTGAAAAAATTAGAGTGTACTATGACCAATTGGTTTTAGGATGGATCCTCAATGGGCAACTTTCCCTTATGTCTTGTTGTATATGAGTCTATTGGCATATTTATCATTATTCTGAATAATGTTCAATAAAGGAGTTACTTTTTTTTTGTGTTGTACTTGTTGCTAAGTTAAGAGTAGGAGATTTTGAAGAAGACCATCATCATGGAATCAATTTCTCCTATTATAATTAGGTTATGCCTCAACTATAAGCTAGATTTCCATGTTTTTTCCCTTTTACCGGTTACGATACCATTAAGCTGGATTTTTACTAGTTTTAGATTAGTATTAGAAAGGATTGAATAAAATATAATCTTTGTTAGTGAAGATTTGATTTGCTTTGATTAATGTAGCCGACCTCATATTGTTGAGAGTGACTTGGCATTGCTGTGTACTTGTGTTTTTGTTTTTGTTATTGACTACAATATATTAATTTAACTAAAATTTGATTGAATTGGAAAGAATAAACATCTCTTCCCTTTTTTTTCATCTTTTGTTTTGTGTAACAAAGGATCATTGTTTTTCTTTTTCTCTATTTTTAATTTTTTCATCCTCCAAATTATGGTACAAGCTTAGTATTATTGACTATCTCTTTAACGAAGTAGCTTGTATCACCAAACATTATTGTCAAATCACAGATGTGAAGTCATCACACTTTTCTAGAGCAAATGCTGAAAAAAAAAAGGCTTTACATGGGTTTGGTCACTGTCACATTTCATGTAATGAGTGTTAAATTGGGCCGGATTTATTGTCAGTGCCAACATTTGATCGGTGATTATAAAGTGTGTATACCATCTTTAATTCATCAATGTGGGACAAGCCATTCCTACAATGAACTGGTTTTACAGTGGCTAGCCGCTGACGACTTGTAATCTAGTAAGGTATATTGTTATATCATGGAAGGATTCCTTATAAACATGAGAAAGCTTAGTTTTTTGGGTCATTTTTTGTAACTTCATGCTCATCGAGGGTGAATAATGAATGTTTCACATCTTAACTAAACCAAGTGTTCTAGCTATGTATATCTGCTTGCTTGCACACAGATAATTACTGCATTAATTGCAATTTACACAGCATCTTGTGTCATATTTGTTTCTTTTAGTGCATTGCTAAATACATGGACTTGTCATACTGGTTCGTTTACATTTTAGTATTAGATTGGGCCTATATCCCATTCGTTTTCTGGTTGCCATATTCATAAGTTACTGTCGTTGGAATGCATTAATAGACTGAAGGCACTTAAAACATCATATTTTTATACAGCGGATGTGATGAAGTCTCTAAAAATTCCAAAAGGAGTTCGTCGTGTGCTTTTCAGAACCCTAAATACAGACAGGTAAACTGGCACTTGCTCTTATTCCTCCAGGCATACTTATTCTTGATCATTCGTAGATGTCCTTGAAATTCTAATAGAATTTTTCAAGCATCGCTTTCTTAGCTATATTGCTTAGTGAGAGAACTTGATTCATTCAATCACAAAAGCATAATTGAATTTCATGGTTGCAATATTAGCTATTGTGTCACTTCTATTGCTTTTATGCAAAATATTATGCTTTTGAGTGAAATGTTAAGGACAATTTAGAGGATACTCCAGAGCATTGGTGAAGCAACACGGGCTTGGGGAAGACTCGAAACACGTGCCTCAACTATTTTAAGCCCGAGCCCTTTCTGGTTTATAATTTATGATATAAGGGTTGATTAAATATTACAAAATCAAGGAAAGTTCATTGGTCAAAGTAATAGAAATGAATTTTGGGTTTGTGGTTCGACTTTTGAGCCCTTATACATGTTATGAATTAATTTCATATGTTATAATTTACTATACTTTTATCTTACATCATAGAATTTCCCATTTAAAAAACCAGAAATTAGACTTGTTTTTATAATCATTTTGTTAGCGAATCGACTGACTGTAATTGATTTGCTAATGTCTCGGCTCTTTGGTCTCCCTAATTTATTTTATTATCTTCACCCTTCCCCTAGAGTAACCCCTCAAAGATTTTGGATATTTGTAATGAAATACTAGGATTTGACATTGAGATTCTTCTAGTTAAGATGTCAAGCATAGGATTCACTTAAACCTTTATTAACTGCCATATATGTCAATTCATACTACTACTTGATGAAAGGACCTCTCTTTTAGGAATTCGGTTGGCAAGTATCGTACTAGTTTTGGCATGTGATTTCATATGGTATGTTATCGCTTCCGTGCACGACATTCCAAAAGCATGGTATCTTATCACAATTTAAGTGCACTGACTTATTATTTATTTACGACAATATGCTTAATGATAACCCATCCTTGCAACTTCTGCATAAAACTAGCTTATGTGAAGATTTTTATTTTTCATTGGAAGAAAGAAGTTTTTGCATCATTATCTATATGCATTATGAGGTTTTTGAACTCCTTGTTGAGTAATCTTCTTAGATAGTTATTGAAGTAGATTAGAGAAACCAGAAATATACACGGAAAGTAGATAAATGAGTATAAATGCAAGATAAAGCTTGTGGTTTCCTTAGCTGACTCAGTTGACTGACTGTTAGACTTATGAATCTTGAAATCTTTATGTGTGTGACAGACTGCCAAGTATGCAATGTTCAACCAAAAAATTTTAACCATTTGTCATGGTTTCTTAGAATGTGAACTCTTTTATTAGTATTTGTGATATAATTATGATGATTTATGATGTGATGGTTATGATATGATGTTGTTGATTGTTGTCGGTATCTGAGCTTCTATTGTAAGATGGATTTGAAAAGCTTATGATCATCATTTAAATGACTCAAAGTTTAAATTAACATACAATCTTGTCATCTAGTGTCTTCTAAATTTTGTCCAAAGTTGTTACACATCATAAGAAAGTGATTTACTATTTCTGCTTACACTAGGGGCCTTATGTTCCAGAAGGAGTTCGATACAAGTTACGTGGCTTTCATGGCAGATGGGGCAAAATGGTTGGTAGAAAATACTGACATCAAGCTTGTTGGTAATTTTTTCATAAATCTCCTCCAACTCTCTATTCTAGAGATCAATGCCTTCATTTTTCAGTTGTGAATGAAACCTAATTTATGCACGAGTACTGTAAATATAATAATGCCTGCACTTATTATTAGTACTAATGGAAGCTCTTTTTCTTTACCATGTTGTTTAACGCCCGTTTGGTAGGTGGTAATAAATGGGTGTAATATTGGTTGAAAAATCTTTTGGCTACTTTATTGAACATGCTTGTCCAACTTCAATCATCTCATTTTCTTCATATAATTCATTTCAATGCATTACTATTGGGAGAGGTGGTATTAGGTGGTAATGGAAATTTGTAAACAAAAAAACTTTTTTGTGATCAACGTTTCATTACCATGGGAATAATTGGAACTTTTGATGAAATTTTACGCTATAAATCATTCCCATTACCACCATTTAGTACCACTGATCAAACGGACCGTAAATATTGTTATAGTTAGACTACCATGTACGATTCTATAATGTATAATGTATAACTTTTTTTACTAAGGTTAGGATTGTCTATGTACTCTGTTTGGGCCATCAAATATTATCTTGATGCCCTTTCGTGAGGCTAATGTAAGAATGATGTGAAGACTGTTATAGAATGTATAAGATAAAAGTGTTTTCATGTATAATGTATTAATTATCACATCAATGGTGTAGGTGTTGACTACTTATCTGCTGCTGCTTTCGATCATCTAGCTCCTTCTCATCTTGTTTTCCTTGAAAGTAGAGTAAGAGCTTTACTCTTTTTTTTTTTTTTTTTGGTTTTGAATTAGGGTAAGAGCTTTATTGTAACTACTATCAGAATTTAGTGCAATAGTTTATTTATGTGATTAGAAAGAAAGCTTTTTAAGAAAAAAGACAAATATTAGGCTATATTCTTTTGACCTTAACTCCACTTATTTGAATCTTTTGATGCATATCTGAACTTACTAGAACTCATTGTAGCTATGAATTGAACTTGGGTTCTTTTACCTGAACTTGTTGGAATTCAATTTTAATTTATTGTCCTTGAAATCTTCTCTTAAGGTAAAAAGAATTAGGACTTTAAAAGGAAGTGTAACTTTAAAATACAAAAAGGTTTTCTATTGTAAATGTGAAGCTTGGGGTGTTCATGAGCTTATGACAGTTTTATATATTTACGTTGCAACTTGCCTTGTAATCAGCTTTATTGATACGGTTGCTTGAGTACTAATGTATCTTATGTAGGAGTAGTAGACCTTGGTTTTTGTCTGGTTATGCAATCAAACTTATACGACAGTTTCTAATAATATTTCTATCAAGGACAATATCCTTGAGACAATTTTTTGGGAGCTTATATCAACTTAATGGAACTAGTTGTTGCAATGAATTGAACATGGGATTTCTTTTTTGAACTTGTTGGAAATTACTTTTTCGTGCTTTTGTGTTAAACCCTTTTTTAAACTCTATGATGCAAGATTCATATCTTAAGATGGATTACTAAACCTACACCAAAGGATACAATTTGACACAGAGACACAAAAAAAAGATTCTTGGAGTCGCAAATATGGAAAATTAAATGATAAAAATTGTTTACGTTAAAATATTCATGTGCAAAGAAGACTGAAAGATGCACCGATCAAAAAGTAAAAGGTTGGAACTTTTAGGAGCTTTGAAGAGGAAGAGGAAGAGGTAGAGGTATGCCGAAGATAAACTCAATAACGGAAGTGAATAATGACATGGAGAATTGGATTTGTTAGAGCATATGATAATATATAGGAATGAATAGAGGAGTATTTTTACGTAGAGGATCATTGGAATTGATTTTTCGAATTGTCAATTAGTATTATATAGGGTTGAATAATATATATCCTTTGTGACTCCATATTGTCAGAATTAATACGTTGCTTTTTTGTTGTGATATTTCTCATACCAATACTGGAACGATACGTGATTTTTAACTTTGAAGATGTGTTTGCTTTGGCAATTGTCAGTTTTGGGTTTTATAACATCTGGAGCGAAGCCACTATCTTAAACTGTCCAACTTGGTTCTTTTGAGCATCACTTACGGCCTTTACAAATTCAATCGGAATTGGTGGCAATTGATCGATTTTAAGAAGTTACACATCAGTTTCGAATGGGTATTGTTCGGAACCATTACATGTTAACCAACCTTTGTCATCTGAATAATTTCTATGGACTTTGAGCAACCTTTGACACTTTTGCGAATTCAGGACAGCTATCTTTCATTTATTGTCTTGGCTTCCCTGTCATATCCAGAATGAGGCTACCCTGTTCATAATAGATCTTTCTAACATCAACAGATAGTACAACTTGATGATCCTGGAAGATCTATTTATTTTCCCGGTTGCATTATTCTCTTATGGTAGATTATGCATTCACATTTTCTGCTATCTTTATCATATTGTACTATCTGTTGACGGCAATTGTCGTTCAAAGATATATTGTGCATCTTATATAATATCTATGTATCCTGTGTACTGATGTCATTTCAAGATAATGTTACAACAGTGCTAATTCTTGTGTCATGCTGCAGGAAATTATACTTGTGGAAGGTCTAAAGTTGGATGGTGTTCCGGTAGGAATGTATGATGTTCGTTGTTTGCCCCTAAGGATGTTGGGTGCTGAGGGATCCCCTATAAGATGCATTCTCCTAAAATGAAACTCCCATGGTAAGTATATTCCATTTCGCAAAATTTAAAGGTCGGCTGGTACGTCTTGACTCAGAGAATATATGTATTGTGTGATTCTACATAAAGTGATGTGTTCACAAGAATACATTATAATCTCCTGATTTTGATTTCAATTGGAATCAGGTTTCAAATTTGAGTTTCATGTTTTATTGTCTTTATGTAAACATTGGAGAGATCGAGAAAGAAGAAATGAAAGGAACGGCGTAAGGTAAGGAGACAGTCAAATAGGGTTCAAATTTTTGCAATTCCTGCCTAAAATCGAAAAATATTTTTCTCCTTGATTACCTTTTGCACTCGCAGCTGATTGTATTTATTATATACTGAATATAAGATAAACACCATTAGAGCATCATGGGTTTGCCTAGTGGTTGAGGGCATTGTGTAAAAATGTGATAATGGTCGTGATCGCGGTAATGGAACGCTGATGCGGTAACAGGAGTGGTGCGGTTATTATAGCACCTAAATATCGATCGAAACCATAAGATATTCCTTGAAGCGGCCCAAAATGCAATTTTTTACACCTTAACATCACTGAAAATACCAGCTCGTTTATTTTAAAAACTACTACACGACCAATGCGATGCTGCCTTTTTTACTCTATGGTTAAGGGTTTTCCCTATCACTCTTGTGACAAGTGTTTTATTCGCAACACCTATAAGAAGGTTCTATTCTCTCTCGCCCATTGCTTATCGAGATTCTCTAGCCTATCCTCGTATAAAAAAAATAAAAAATAAAAAACTATTATCAGAAGATTATAACGGTTACACCTTTTTGAATGTATATCCATTTTCATTTTGCTAGATCTTTTCATGTATGCAAGCTGTTCTGAGTTCTTTATTTTTATGCAATTTCATCTATTTTCTGGCGGTATGGTAATCTTTGCGCATTGCTGCTGCGATTGAATCACAACCTGAAATTAATGTTTCTAGGATCTTGCAGGATAGACAACTTTCTGCGTTCTGGCTATGTAAGGCATTTGCCTACATCAAGACTCGAAATTGTATAATAGCAACACAGGCTACTACCAGTGAAGGACTTATATATTATGGAAAGATTACCATATCAAAGAAGGGAAAAGGCTCCTCTTGTGTAAGATTGTAACCCCTTTACAACATTTCGTTACAGCATTTTATTTTCCAATATCATTACGTGACTTCCATCTAGAAAAAATGTCGATTGAATGTACGCTACTTCCCTTTTCAAGAGTTTTTCTTTTCTAAGACAGCATTGTATTGTACATATAATACCATATAAGGGTTGGATACTTTTTCCAAACACTATTACTTGCAGTCGGTATATGTACCAAAAAACCATATTGGATTTTTGTACAATAAAAATGTGAACTAGCCACCATATTGTAAATATACGATATTGGTTGTGGTTGCGGTAACAGAAATGGTAAAACGGTATTAACAGGAGTGATACGGTCATCGTATCGTCAAATTTCGGCCTAAACCATGAAATATCGTTTGAAACGACCTAAAACTTGTTTTGTGTGAGAATCTGTTCTTCTTAATTAGTCCTTCCTGTAAAGGTTCTGTTGCTTAAAATGGCTTCTTCCACCTCTATTCACACCTCCAAACACAGCAAAAATGGTTATGACTAAAAATGAAGCATAGCATTTTGCAGTGTGAAATATTCCTAATTCTGTTTTAACGCTATAAATAATTAATGTGCTGAATTATTCTTCCCAAATAGTTTCACTTTCTATCATAATTTAATGATAATAATCATCTTCATATATAAGCATCATCAGAGAAACAACCATTGAATTATTCCTGGAATCTAAGCTTATACTTCAAGGGAAAGACACCATTACCCTCTTTTCTTCAGTTAATTTAGCTGATTCCATGTTGTCTTTTTCCTCTGATTGTACAACTAGCTATTTGCTATTCTAAGAATAAGGTTGCGTACAACTGATTTCTTATTCCCTGCCTAGACGAGAGTTTAGTTTGAAGCATAGAGTAAAAACAAGGCCGCATCGGATCACACATCAGCTGCATTGTAAAGGTTTTCAAAATAAACAAACCAATATTCCCGCCTTATAACGGTGTAAAAAAATCGCGTTTTTGGTTGTATCAAGGGATATCTTATAGTGTTAAATTAGGCTGGACTTATTGTAAATGCCAGCATATTAACGGGGGACACAAGTGCACACACTTCATAAGCCAAAGAGATATATACCATCCCAAAACCATATGGCAATGGGAAGAAGGTCTCTAATAGCTTATAAAGCGTGCACACCATTTTTAATTTATCGATGTGGAATAACTCATCCCAACACCCCCCTCACATGCGAACCCCCGTCAAGTTCGCATGTGGGAGTAATCAATTAGGGTAGGAACGCCATTCTTTTCGAACCTACCATTTTTAAATTGTTGATCGAACCATCGGCTCGGATACCATGTTAAATTAGGCTGGACTTATTGTAAATGCCAGCATATTAACGAGGGACACAAGTGCACACACTTCATAAGCCAAAGAGATATATACCATCCCAAAACCATATGGCAATGGGAAGAAGGTCTCTAATAGCTTATAAAGCGTGCACACCATTTTCAATTTATCGATGTGGAATAACTCATCCCAACATATAGTTTTGACTGATTTTTAGGCGCTATAATAACCGCATCACTCCTATTGACGCATCAGCGTTCCGTAACCACATTCGCGACTGTTATCGTATTTTTTACACTATTGGTGGAAGTCACTTAATACTAGTATATTTTTGAATAAAGTTTCCTGCTTTGGTTGCGCAACATTCTTAGAAGAATATCATAAGCTACATTTATTTTTTAGACTGCCATGCACATGACATGCAGGTTAATTGTTGTAAATACATGTGGAAGATGACTTAAAGGATTAATATAATGTGATAAAGGCATTGACCCAATATTGAAGGAAGACTAGTAGTTTGTCAACTTAGACTGCCTAATACATTCCTATATAAGTAGTTGTTTGCATTGCTGCAAACTATCATTCCTCAAACAATCTTGTTTATCTGTTAATAAGAATTAATTAATATTTTATTTTGAAAATTTCGTTTCAAGTTGAGAATACTTGGTTGAAGATGGCTTTGCCCAAGATGTTTTATCTTGGGTGTATTCTTTTGTTGTTGGCCGTCATGGTAGAGGCCGCAACTCCTCCTGGAATTGCGAAAAATCCTTCGCATGCAACATGTAACATCAAGAAGTATAAGCATTGCTACAACTTACCTCATGTTTGTCCCAAGTTTTGTCCTGATAGTTGCACAGTTGAATGTGCTTCTTGCAAGCCTCTTTGTGTTCCTGGATCATCACCGCCAACAGAGGATGAAGGCGGTGATGATGGTGGTGATAAGGGTGGTAAGAAAGGAGGAGACGATGATAAGGGTGGATATGATGATGATCAAAGTGGTAAGAAAGGAGGAGATGATGACAAGGGTGGTAAGAAAGAAGGAGATGAAAATGATAATGGTGGCAAGAAGGGTGGTGATGATGATGAGGGTGGTAAGAAAGGAGGTGCTGGTGATGATAAGGGTGGTAAAAAGGACGGTGATAATGATAAGGGTGGTAAGAAAGAAGGTGATGGTGATGATAAGGGTGGTAACAAGGGTGGTAATGATGATGATAATGGTGGTAAAAAGGGCGGTGATGATGATAAGGGTGGTAAGAAAGGAGGTGACGGTGATGATAAAGGTGGTAAAAAGGGCGGTGATGATGATGATAAGGGTGGTAAGAAAGGAAGCGATGGTGATGATAAGGGTGGTAAAAAGGGTGGTGATGATGATAATTCAGGATCACCGACATCCCCTTCAACTCCTCCAAACTATTCTCCCCCAACACCTTCTACACCTTCTCCTTCTCCTTCAACCCCCTCTCCATCCACCCCTACCCCACCATCTTCACCATCTCCATCTCCTCCCACACCTTCATCTCCATCATCGCCTCCTTCACAAACACCACCAAGCCCTACACCGACATCCCCATCACCGGCCTACACACCTAATCCTTCTCCAAAGCCTCCAACACCATCTCCTTCTACTCCCTCCACACCCTCAACACCATCTCCTTCTCCCTCAACACCGTCTCCCTCCACACCCTCAACTCCATCCCCTTCCACACCCTCAACACCATCTCCTTCTACTCCCTCCACACCCTCAACTCCATCCCCGTCAACACCCTCAACTCCATCCCCGTCAACACCCTCAACTCCATCCCCGTCAACACCCTCAACACCATCTCCTTCTACTCCTTCAACACCATCTCCCTCCACACCCTCAACTCCATCTCCTTCTACTCCTTCAACACCATCTCCCTCCACTCCCTCAACTCCATCTCCTTCTACTCCCTCAACACCATCCCCTTCCACACCCTCCACACCATCCCCTTCCACTCCCTCAACACCATCCCCTTCGACTCCCTCAACGCCGTCTTCTCCACCTCCAAATTCTTCTGGTGTTGCTGCTAGGAAGAGAGTTCGATGCCAAAACAAGAACTATGGACAGTGCTACAATCAACCCCATGTTTGCCCTGCCAATTGCCCCACTTCATGTCAAGTTGATTGTGTTACTTGCAAGCCTGTTTGCAGTAAGCCTCTATTCTCTTTAACCAAAATTTTCTTAACAACATTCAACTTTATTAACACATTAAAATTTCTCTAAACAAAAAATATCAGTAATGACTAAAATTCCTATTATAAATTGTATGTGCACCATTGTAGGTTGTGACTATCCAGGAGCAGTATGCCAAGATCCTCGTTTCATTGGTGGAGACGGAATCACCTTCTACTTCCATGGCAAGAAAGACCAAGACTTTTGTCTAGTAACAGACCCCAACCTCCACATCAATGCACACTTCATAGGCAAAAGAAACATAAACATGGGACGCGACTTTACTTGGGTTGAGTCCATCGGAATCCTCTTTGACAACCACCGCCTCTTTATAGGAGCCAAAAAGACCTCCATATGGGACGATGCCAAAGATCGCCTCTTAATAGCTTTCGATGGAGAACCCCTATATCTTGAGGAAACCCTAGGCTACGAATGGAAGTCCACATCCACTCCTCAAGTAACCATAACAAGGGCTAACACCGGAACCAACAATGTCATTGTTGAAGTCCAAGGAAAACTCAAAATCGCGGCTAAAGTTGTACCTATCACCGAGGAAGAGTCTAGGATTCACAACTACGGAATTACCCAAGAGGATTGCTACGCGCATCTTGATCTAGGATTTAAGTTTTACTCATTAACCGGGAAAGTTGATGGAGTGTTAGGAAAAACATACGGCAATGACTATGTTAGCAAAGTGAACGTAGGAGCTAAAATGGCGGTTATGGGAGGCGATAAAGATTATGCTGCTAGTAACATTTTTGCTACCGATTGTTTGGCTTCGAGGTTTAATGGTGATCAAGAAGAGAGTTCATTGGAGGCTTTGGAGCTTGCCCATATGAACTGTTCTAGTGGAATGCATGGTGATGCTGGGTTAGTTTGCAAGAGATGATCAACTTAAAAGCAAAAAATTCCAATTTACCTAAGAGTTTTACTAAAAGGTTTATAAGATTATAACACTTAAATTATTAGTTGTATAATAAAAGATATGATGTAAGAAACTTACAAGCATATGATTATACTAATGATTTCAATTTTCTTGTTAATTTGTTCATTGGTGAATGATAATCAATTAATCATACTAATAATGATTATATTAGTTCGTAAAGTGAAGTGCGCGGTTTTTCAATCTTGTTAGGAATTATTATCCAACGACTTTTTTTTACCGTCATAGTCATATTCATAATCATCAACTTAGTATTATTGAACAAATTCAGGGTTTGGAGAAAAGGTAGCTGACAAATCATACACTGTGGATACAAAGCGATTTGTACAGTCAATTAAACTCTCAAATCAAGATTGTATGAGAAAAGTTTAAGGGTTATAACATGTTATATACTCTATATTAGTTGATTTTGTGATACATATTCAAATTCACATTTGTAAAACGAAAATGAACTCATTAGTCTTTTATTTTTAACTCATGTTTTCTTATTAATGAACATATGCTGTTTGTTTCTTACTTGTTTCACCATACACCACACCCAAAACGACATAAACCACAATCACTCAAAATTAAATAAATACTATTCATCCGTTTAATTCAATTTGTTACATTTAAGTTAAAAAGCTATTGTAAAATTGAGTGAGACATCAAAATACATTTTATAGTCAATCATTTAGTCTTTGCCCATTATACATTTCAAACTATTTTTCATTAATACGTAATTAAATGCTAATCATCTTATGATCTTAAGATCATTAGAGAAGCTCACATTGACAAGGAATTCAATTTTGAAAGCTAACCACTAAAATTATATATATACTCTAGCGTTGCTTAAATAAAAAATCTTGAACTATGAGATTTTTTCATCATTTAAAAAGAATAAAAAATGAAATATTTTTAAAAAGAAAAGTTTGAAAAAATTATATTTTGACACAAATTAACAATTAAAAATAAATTGTCAATAAATTTCAAACTTAATATAAATTTTCTTTTAACCTACTAGCTACTAAGACTTAGTCATATAGACTTAATACACAATAAAAGAAAGTGTACAATACTCCATAATGGCTTATTCACTAGCACAAACAAATATACTCCTTAACTCTTTATTCTACTAACTCACATTTTTTAACTCATAGTCTTTAAATCTAAGATTGGTGCATATTATTTCAGTGTACGTCAAGTATATAAAAAGGCCTAATAACAATATTAATCATGATTATTTAATACTTAGCCTTTGTGTATTAATCAAGTGTAAAGATATGTAGATCAGTAGATATTGCTTAATATTTGGTTCATTATTCTCCACATGCATCACAACCCCAAAATAAGAACCCTTAATGACTAAGAAAGAAGCATTCTCAGTTTGTTATTCCTCTTACCACTACACTACATAATTAATTAAGTCCTAATTATACTTTAATCTGAAACTGCTATCCTTAATTAGAATCACTAGATCATAAAGTGAGCTTTAAGCTTAGCTCTTGCCGCATTTCAATAGACATTATGCTCTTTTGTTTCTTCTTATCAAAGCCATTCCAATTTGTAAAATTTTTAAAAAGTGATTGCATGACAAGATTCACAATCAAAGGTCTCTTTTGCTTGTATCCCAATCTCCTTTTCATGGGGTCTCAGGTTGGACTTAACATAGAGACATTGGGTCGATTTTGAGATTTGAGAGGCCTAAAGCGAAATATTAATTATAGGTCTTTAATTACAAAATATATACTATTATAAGCCCTAACTATTAAAATTTAAACCGTCGTTTTTCTAATTTCTTGATAGGCTCGGAAAATAGGCCCCTCTTGTCCCCTTATGGGACAAGCCTTGCGTTGTAGTTGGGCTTGGGCCTCTCATAAAATTTGGGATTGCCAATATTCGTAAAAGATCTGTACTCCCTAAAACGTAATCGAGTATATCTATCTTCGGATTACTTCTAGAGTAATTAGCTTATGAATTGAAATAGGAACGATTTAAATTTACATTCATAAAATCTCAATGGTTAATTATCCATAATATTAAAAGTAAATAGTATTTCCTCTGATTGATTTTGTTGTTTACATCTGTTTTTCACATTTTTCAAGTATAATTCGAATTTCAATATCTATAAATTCATTTCACAAAAAATTAGAAAAATATATATTAAAATTCTATGCATCGAGACGAATATAGCAAAATCACACATAGGTATATCTTAAACTTTTATATCCATGAAATTTTATGCTTAAATTTTTTTCTCAATTTTTATATAGAATATTCCCAACATAAGAAACAAAATGAAGCAAAAGATAACATATTAAGTCTTGTATATATCATAAATTCTCATTTAAAATGGTCTTACCATAAAATTAATTAAAATATTTTTTTTAATATTTAAAATAATTTTAATTGTATATCAACACGTTATTATAAATATTAAAACACAAATTTTAATTATTCTATAAATTCACCTAGACCCTATTTGGTTCACTTTAAAAAATGAGTAATTAGTAAAAATAAATTTTAATAAGTTAAAAATTAATTATAATTAATAAAATTCAGTTGCAATCAATAAAAATTAATTCTAATCAGTAAAATTCAATTATAATTAATAACTAAAATCAGTTTTAATCAATAAAAATGAATTAAATATATGATCGTAAACTCGTTGTTCATTTTACACTTTCCGCCTCGAACAAAATCTCAACGCTTGTCTCTTTCTCCATTTCTCCCAAACAAAGGGTTTTAGCTCTGTCGACCTCTCTCTGCATTTTAAAAATCCCTAAATTCTAAACCTCATAAACCCTAAAAATGGAGGGATTATCATACCAACGATTCCCTCGCATCAAAATCCGAGAATCGAAGAATGATTACTGTAAGTTTGAACTTCATGACACAGATGCAAGCATGGCTAACGCACTTCGAAGAGTAATGATTGCTGAAGTTCCAACGATCGCAATTGATCTCGTCGAAATCGAAGTGAACTCTTCAGTTCTCAATGATGAATTTATTGCTCACCGTCTTGGACTCATTCCTTTAACTAGTGAACGAGCTATGTCTATGCGGTTCTCCCGTGACTGTGATGCTTGTGACGGTGACGGTCAGTGCGAGTATTGCTCTGTTGAGTTTCATCTTCGTGCTAAATGTATTAGTGATCAAACCCTAGATGTTACTAGTAAGGATTTGTTGAGTTCTGATCATACTGTTACTCCTGTTGATTTCTCTGAATCTCCTTCTGATGATGCTGAAAACAGGTAATTTTTTTGTTTCTTTTATTTAATTTCTTTTGATTTCTTGTGTTTTGTTGAAAAGAAATTATCTTTTTGTCATAGGGTTTTGGATTTTCTGATTTTTCAATGTTTAGTGATTGTAGTTCACAACAATGGGCTTTTATATTGTAAAGAAATCGATTTGACTCAACTTGTTTGTTCTTTATTATGTTAGAGTGAGCTTGAACATGTTTTCATCATTTCAGTTATTTTGTTGAATTTTTTTTGCTGCTGGCTACCACTATTGACTTGTTTAGAATCCATGCAAATTTTATTTTTTTATAAAATTTGGAAATGGGATTAGTTGTAGTTGATTATCTTATGAAATCAATGTTTTTGTGATTAAAGGTGTAAAATTTGTGAACGTTTTATGTAGAAGTTAGCATTGGAAGTTGGTATAAGAAGAAAGAGGTAATGAGATAGACGGCAAGGGAAGGGAAATTTGCAAGTTGCCGGAAAGGTTGAAAGTTAGTTGTACAAAAATAGAAGTAACGAGCTAGAGAGCAAGGGAAGGGAAGGAAGGTATTTGTAGAATTAGAGAGAAAGCATTGGGGTTTGCATCACTTACCATTCCTTATGATTGGGTCATACTCATAAATTATAGCTGGAATGTTGTTTTTCTGGTGCATTTGGTAGGTGGCGCAAATCAATTATAGTCGAGAGGATCTTGTTTGCTTTCATGGATTAAAAAATGTTCCCAAAAGTTTTTTTTCTCTTGTTTTTGAAATGAGATTTTTTTTTGATAGTTTTTGAAATGAGATCTAGATGTGTCTTTGCTTTGTCTAATTGGGACTTATTAATGGTAGTTGGGTCCACATAGATGATTTCAGCATAGTAATTGTCGGAGTTTTTGTTTGGAAAAAGTTTGAGTGGAACTAGTACGTTGTAATTTTAGATGAGAAAAAGAAAAGTGGGAGGCAAGATACACTTGTTTACTGGACTCAAGACCCAACTCAAATGGGAAATCGACTTTGGCACTGCACAAGTTCTAACATGCTCTATTAAGACTAGAAGTAGACTATAAGGACTTTTTAGGTTATTTGCGGCTATGGCTAGGGTGGGGTTCAATTTTGTTAATTTTTGTGGTGTTTCATCTAGCTAGTGAAGCATAAAACCAATCTTAACACCCACAATGTAAGCACTCCTTTTATAACAAAGAAATACATCCACAAATAAAGAAACCAATGATCATTTTCTTTCTTCTTTTTTTTAGCTTGAACATAGATATCAACAAATAAGGTAAATAAGAGGAGAATAACAAACTACCAAAGATGGGCAGTTAAGAAGGAGAATATACAAGACTAATAATTAAAGACAAATCACCAAAAGCATGTACAAGGTGATTTAAAGACAGCAAAGACTAACATAAAGTTGAAAAATAGAGAGCTCTCCGAAAATATTTTTTTTTTCTTTTCTTTTCTTTCTTTCTCCTTTTTTTGGAAATGGAAATGGAAGCTCAACGCTTAACTAAACCGAGACAAATTGGTATGTACAAAATAGAAAGAGACCAATAAGTACAAAAGGGTGTATACATGTAATCCCCTAACCATAATGTAGAACAAACCCTCAAGACATGCTTCACTAAGACTAGGAAGGGTAAGGGCCATAAGACCTGTAAAGCGGGAGCACAAACACCAAAGTAAGTGGAAAAAATTAGGATCAAAGGGCTTAAAAAAAGAAATAAAATAACTGCATGCACCTAAAGAACTTGTAAAATCTAAAGAAATAAATTCCTCATTCTAGTCTATTCAAGTCACAGTTTTTGCAAGGAGAAAAAATGCAATGCTAAAAAGACAAGCCATGGGAGGAGAACACACATAAATAGAAAGTGACAAAACAAGGAAACTAAAATGTCAAGGCTCAATCGCTCACGAGTTCAAAATGTCACAAGGTGAAGGCTAATAGAGAGGTTTATAGTAACTAGATAGTTGGTTTTTGCAAGTTCAAGTGGCTTCTAAATCAAGTCAGCATGGGACGACACCCCAAACACTCTAGCCTTTCTAGCCTATTCACGAGTCTTGGGTGAAATGAAAACTTGGCAACCAAGACACAAAGTTCACATATCACCATCAGGACGACTCAAGACACATTGACTTGGTTGCTATCTTACTTGGACTCGGGTTAGAGTTTCGAATATGGGTGCGAATCCTAGTGTCCGGTATGCCATTTTTTAAATTTAACAATACAGGGACATTCTCTTAATTTTGCATACGGGTACTGGGTAAAGAAAATTGATGTCTTTCAATTTATTACCCATATGATACGTTTTTTATGGCTCACTTACCCAGCAATCAAATAAAAAATACTTTTTGTTTAATTACACACTACATTAAAAAGAAAAGCTGGAAAAAAAAAAACAACATTAAGTATGGTCCACAAAGTTTTTCAATCCATTATAAAATAAAAAATTGCCAAAAATTAGAAAAAACTAAGTGGTAGGCAGCTGTAAACAAAAAAATTTACTATCCTACATGCCATTTCTTATTTTTAATGCAATACCTCCTTTTTATAAGTAAGTGGTTGACCTAATTTCAATGCTTCTTTTCAATACCAACCAGTTATAGAGATAGTTTTTCTCTCTTCCCTCAAAACTACAATAAGGCTCCACGAAAATCCCCGATGAAGGCTTTGTTGAAGGTGAAAATTTAAGATTCACCATGCCACTACCCTTTGCCATTTCCTTTCAATCAAAAACCCTAAAGTTTCAACAAAAAATTTCAACAATTCCACATTCGAATCGTAAATCTAGCCATCTAGGGTTCTTTTATTTCGTTCTTGTAGTATCCATGTTCATTTCAGCGTACCGGGCACGTATCCGACACCGGTATTCGTACCAAACATCGGTAAGGTGGCGAAATAAGCGAGTTTGAATAACATAGCTTATATGCATATTAACAAACAAAAACTAAGGAAATCTTTTTGTATTTTTCAATAGGCGAGTATCTAATACATAAATGCAATGACTAAATGTAACTACATGAGATGAATATAACTAAATGTAACTAACGAGAGGGAGAAGGAGAGGGAGAGGGAGAAGGAGAGGGAGAGGGAGAGGGAGAAGGGGGACTTGTCAAAATTTGGATTCAAGGGATTTGGATTATCAAGGGGGAGAGCAAGAGAGAACAACACAAATTCATCAAATATAGGCCCTTGAAAGGACACACCAATAAGCACAAGATTAACCATTCATCCCAACAAACCTCAACACTCAAACTCAATTAAGGACAACATTACCGACATTGTGAGAAAGAGATGACAACGCATTAGGGCACGAGGGATAACCATTCACAAAAAATGTCATTGCTTTAGAGAGAAGAGGGAAAAACAACCACTAAATCAAAGACTTGACAAAGACTACAAAGTATAATACGACCAAAAGCACAAAGACGCAACATACACATAAAACAACTACCAAGAAGAACTACCAACCCTATCGAGAATTAATCAACAACTTTCATTCTAGACGATTAAAAGTAAGCTCCCGCCCTTTAAAAGACATGGAAAATAAAATGCACTCCCCCAAGCTTAGGTTGTGCTCCGTCCCTGAAGCATGCAATTGGTTCGAGTAGGGGAAGGGCGGGAAAAAGCAACTACTCATCGTCTGAGCTAACATTCATAGCACTGGAAGGCATAGAAGGGGGTGGTTTAGTTGCCGACCTATTGAGGTATGAGGCTCAACATCGATGTATAGTGTCCGATTATAGTTTGGACGGTTGTGACAGTTTAGGAGAGGGGGAGCTAGGCTAGCCCCCCAATGGGTGACTTATTCAAAAGGGGACACCCTCTCATGGTACCTGGAAGGTGTGACTCCTTCATTAAGTGGAGGAATGTTAAGGTCAGTCCTAGGATTACACCCCCCTTGTACTCGGTTTCATACCCCACGTAATTTGGCATGGTGTGGGCTAATAGGGGTATGTGGGTTGGTCGTTGACCACCCGAGCACATGGCCCTCTTGGTAAGGTGCGCATGGGTGGTTGACAACTGGAGCTATTTTTCCCTAATTGACAAATAAAACATAAATAGCTCGCTGTTGTTATGCCATTGTGGCATTCCTACTCTTGTCCTGATCAAAATAGTCACGGAGAGAAGACATGTCAAAGGGATCTCGTGCAGGATCACCAACAATGGTTGCGTGATGTACAATACCAGACAAGATACGGAGGTCTCTCCTCACGTGCTTGAACCCCCTCGTGTGCAAGCCCTATGGCGTTAGGGATGAAGAAGGGGTTCTCCACTTGTCGCAAAAGAGAGGGATGTTAAGGAAGGTGTCATTATCGACAGAATCCAAATCTTAAGACTCAGATGGGCAAAGGCTATAGGTGAGAAAAGTTATCATCCCACTTATAAGAATTTTCTCAGACTTGTCCCTATTACTTAAAGGAATGAATTTATCAATAAAGGCTTCCTTCAGACGAATAGGGGTAGGGGTCTTTTTGAATATCGATTCCGGGGGGTCCTTATGAAAATTTAGTAATTCGACACTTTAATAAAATAAAATATCCTGAATGGAATGATTTTGAATATAGATTCATTAGTAAAAAACCATCTCCTGCTTTTGAATTGTCGAAACAAGAACTGTATGTAAGAGTAGAAGCCCCAAAAGGTGAATTAGGAATCTTTTTGATAGGAGATCAGAGTGTTTTTCCTTGCCGATGGAAAATTTGCTCGCCGGGTTTTATCAATTTGCAAATTCTTCCTCAGTTAGTTAAAAAAATGAAATTGGCCGAGACAAGTTTCATATCCTTTTCCATTACGTTTCCTAACTCTGTTCTCCCATAAATGGCGAACATTCGAAGTTTTTGGATGTATTGTTGGACAGGGTGGATAATCTTCGATGTTTTCTCTTTCCTAAGATGAAAAGGAGGGTGGGTGGTTAGACGCAACTACACATCCTGATCGAGGAAACCATCGAGGGGAGCATTATCGTCATTGTCAGTCGTTCCTGCAAGAGGGCTATTGGAGTTAAAATCCCAAACCATGCTTAACTCTTCATATGAAACTCGAAAGAAATGGCCAAATAGACAAAAACAAATTGAGATGTCTGGTATAAACTCGTTATCACTACCATTAGTGCCCTCATCTTCTTCAATTCGAAGAGTAGAGAGGAACTCTAGCACATCCCCCCTAGCCTTGAGGCTAGCAGGTCAACGTCACAGGTGATACCAAGCTCATTAGTGGTTTCTCTATACATGTACTTGGTTGAGACGATCTTCTTCTTAAGGTTGAAGAATCTATCTCCTTCTTTCTTACTTCTAAGGTTAATAACGTAACTCTTCCATGGGGTCTTACACCTAAACTTAGATTTTTCAATCAAGTAATAATTACAAATGCAAACCCTAGGTCTCAACTAAGTTAATGATCCATACCAACAATTAAATTTTTCTTAAAGTTGGTGGATAACAACTAGATTTAACAATGAAGCACAAAATTCACTCTCAATCAAGCAAATAAGAAACAAAAGTTACAAACATTCACCAAATTCAACAACATATGAAAATTTAAGCATATAAGCAAAATGTATATATATGTCCCTGATGACTAAGAGAAGACGACTTTTACATGCCTTTTTGGCACTTTTGCCTCCCAGCGAATACCATTTAGGTTGTGCAATGTGCCTTCCGCATTTTGATGATGTATGGTGGAAATTTTTTCGAACATGATTGAGGACTTTTTGAAAATATTCACGGATGACTTCAATGTGGGAGGTTCTTCCTTTGACATATGTCTTACACATCTTTAGAAGGTTTTAAAAAAATGTCAAGAGACGAACGTTGTTCTTAATTGAGAGAAATATCATTTCATGGTCCAAGAAAGAATTGTCTTGGGCCATTTAGTGTCATCTCGTGGCAATGAAGTCGATCGAGCGAAAATTGATGTGATAAAGAATCTACCTCCTCCAACCAATGTGAGGGGAGTAAGATCCTTTCTTGGACACGCAGGGTTCTATCGTGTTTTATCAAAGGATTTCAACTATAGCTGAGCCCCTCACTGAGCTTTTGCAAAAAGACGTTGGATTCTCCTTCGATGAGCGCTGCCGTATTTTTGAAAATCTGAAAAAAGCATTAATATTTGCTTCTGTTGTGCAGATTAGGGCTTGTCGTTTGAACTAATGTGTAACGCTAGTGATGTAGCAATAGGGACAATTGGGCAAAAAAGAATAGAAATCAAGCGGCATTCACTATTTAGCAAGACCCTTGAATGACGCATGATTTTCCATTTCTTCTTTGCCCAAGAACTGCTCCTATTGCTACATCACTAGAGTCACACATTAGTTCAAATGGCAAATCCCAATCCGAAAGCTGTATAACAAGAGCAAATATTAAAGCTTTTTTAAAATTTTCAAAAAAAAACATGACAACGCTCATTAAAGGAAAATTCAACATCTTTTTGCAAAAGCTTTATGAGGGGCTTGACTAGAGTTGAAAACCGTTTTGATGAAACGCCGATAGATACCGGCATGGCCAAAAAAGGATCTTACTCCCCTCATATTGGTTGGAGGAGGTAGATTCTTTACCATATCAATTTTCGCCGAGTCGACTTTAATGCCTTGAGATGACACTAAATGGCTCAAGACAATTCCTTCTTGGACCATGAAATGACATTTTCTCCCAATCAAGAACAAGGTTCGTCTCTTGACATTTTTTAAAAACCTTCTCGAGAAGTGTAAGAGATAAAGGACAAATCTCTCACACTGAAGTCATTCATGAATATCTCCAAAAAAAAGTCCTCAATGATGTTAAAATTATACCCATCATACATCTTTGAAATGTGGAAGGTGCATTGTACAACCTAAATGGCATTCACCGATAGGTAAAAGGGCATGTGAAAGTCGTCTTCTCTTGATCATCAGGGACATATATATATATATACGTTTTACTTAATATGCTTAAATTTTCATATTGGTGAATGTTTGTAATTTGTTGTTTCTTATTTGCCTAGGTGAGAGTGAATTTTGTGTTTCGTTGTTAAATCTAGTTATCACCAACTTTGAGGAAAGTTTGGTTTTGGTGTTAGCTTAGTTGATGCCTATGGATGTTGCTTGATTGAAAAGTTTAAGTTCAGGTGTAAGATAAGACCTTGTTTGAAAACTAAAAAATCATTTGTGAGTGTGTTTGTGGGTGATTGATTACTTTTTGAGTCTTCCAACCATGGCACCTAAAAATCATTGAAGACCTCACACCTTAGCACCGCTTCCTCTTCCAAAACCCTATAAAAGGATTATGGTATTAACCTTAGAAGTAGGAAGAAGAAAATAGATTTTTCTTCCTTGCTTAAAAGGAGATTGTCTCAACCAAGTTCATCTGTAGAGAAACCACTACCGAGTTTGGAATTACCCGTGACGTTGACCTGTTAGCCTCAAGGCTAGGGTGGGATGGACTTAATGGCTTTTTTTATAAAGCAAACACTTTAACCTACCCACGCCATATGCTAGAGTTCCTTCCGAGTTTCATATGAAGAGTAAAGCAGAGCTTGGGGTTATGAACCCGATAGCCCTCTTGTTGGAACGACTGATGATGACGCCTTCGATGGTTTCCTCAATCAGGATGTGTGGTTGCGTCTAACCACCCGCACTCTTTTTCATCATAGGAAAAAGAAAGCATCGAAGATTATCCACGCCGCCCTGCGATACATCCAAAACCTTAAGATGTTCGCAATCTACGGGAGAACATACTTCAGGAACATAATGGAGAAGGAAATTTAACTTGTGTTTTGTGCATCAACAAGAAAAAGACGCCGACCCTCATTAATCTAGCTGAAGCCCTTATTAATGAATTCTTTAATTTGAGAGATTGGGATAAGTATGAGGAAATTTTTATGGGTGGGATGATGACTTTTCTTGCTCATAGCCTTTGCCCATCTGAGTCTTTAGATGATTTGGATTCTGTCAATAACGACACCTTCCTTAACATCCCCCTCTTGCAGACCTACTGCATGGTCAGAGGACATAGTCTACAAAGTCTTTGCTCGACCCTATTGCCAACATCTAATTTTCCGTGTGGTGTAGTTTGTCTGGGCCTAATCAAGGGTCTTGCTAGCATAGTGAATGACGCATGATTTTCCATTGCTTCTTTGGCAAAGAATTGCTCCTATTGCTACGTCACACTTTAGTTCAAATGGCAAGTCCTAGCTGGAGCTTGCACAACAGGAGCAGATATTAAAGCTTTTTTAAAATTTTCAAAAGAAACTTGGCAGCGCTCATCAAAAAAGAATCCAACATCTTTTTGTAAAAGCTTCGTGAAGGGCTTAGCTATAGTTGAAAACCCTTTGATGAAACATCGATAGAACTCGGTGTTGCCAAGAAAGGATCTAATCCCCTCACGTTGGTTTGAGGAGGTAGATTCTTTAGCACATCAATTTCAAGCAGGTCAACTTCAATGCGTCAGGATGACACTAAATGGCCCAAGACAATTCTTTCTTGAACCATGAACTGACATTTCTCCCATTCTCCCTATTAAGAACAAGGTTTGTCTCTTGACATCTTTTTATAACCTTTTTAATGTGTAAGACATATGTCAAAGGACGAACCTCCCACACTGAAGTCATCTAGGAATGGGTTCTACGCTTCACCAAAAGATGAGATGGCCGCTCATGCTATTGGGTCATGTTCAGGAGGCAAGGAACCTACACAAATAAGCAAAGTGGGGCAGGGGAAATCGAGGTAAACAAAGACAAAGGGGAAATACAATAGTATGCACCTGAAATGAACTAAAATGTTTAAGAATGCAACTAAAACTAACAAAGTCATAACATGAGCAATTAATTGACAAAATAAGGGTAAAAATGCAAGTAAAGATGCTAGAGAATAGACTCAATGACTACTTGATGAGTGACATAAAACTCACTCATCAACTAACAGCAGAATTTAGCAATTTTCTTATCTTGATGTTATTCCATTTCTTATTCACTATTTTTTTTATAATTTATCAATACAAACTCAATGAAAAAGAACGATGAAATTCATTGAAAATTATTTTTGCTGATTTCAAAAACCAATTGCAGCACTGAAAAGAGGGAGATGTTGGATTCTCAAATGCAATGAAGAAACTATGGGAATCGTGAGCGAGTTTCTGGTAGAGTCAAACTCATTGTTGCTTCATTAAATTAGTAGCAACAATACTATAAAAAAAGTTGCAATTATTCGGTAACTCGCAAAAATACCAAACATCAAATTACACTTACAAATTAAAAACCCATAAAGAGAAAACAGCAACTACTCCATAATTGATAATACATATCATAAGCGAGCGGGCGGGTACATCCGCGGGTATTTTTTGGTGTCGTTACCCTGCCATTTATCTTGGTGGTCTGGTGTTAGTGTTACCCTTCAAATATTAAATATTTTTGAAAAACATTGTCCAAATCGTTTTACTATCTAGTATATAGATGAGAATTAGTAGCTATGGTACTTAGTCAATGTGTAAAGGCCAAAGGCGGAATCAAATATTTACTGATATAGGAAACATGATCCGCAATTTGCTCTTCTGCATATTGAAAATTGTTATTACGTTGGAATAGAGTAAATGAAACCGATTTATTTATACCAAGTACCAACTACCAACAGCTTCCCCCTGCTCTTGCAGGATATAATTTTTTTCTTGATACCTTACTCATTTTTACTCTGGCTTCTTGTAGGGGAATCATAATTGTGAAATTACGTAAAGGCCAAGAGTTGAGGCTTAGAGCAATTGCTAGAAAGGGGATTGGGAAAGATCACGCCAAGTGGTCTCCTGCTGCAACTGTCACCTTTATGTATGAACCGGAGATTCTTATTAATGAAGATTTAATGGAAACCTTAACGCTTGAACAGAAAAAAGAGTGGGTTGATAGCAGTCCTACCAAAGTCTTTGACATTGATCCTAATACTCAACAGGTTGGTTCATATCATAAATCGTGATTTTGTTAGTTGTACAGGGTATATGTATAATGTAGTACTCTGCTTGTGTTACAACTGTGTTACTGTAAGTTGTCTTCTGTTTAGATGTAAATTTCATTTGAAGTTTCTGGTGTCACATGTTGAAATTAAAAACTTCCTTTCACGGGAAATTAGGTAGCTTTGTCAATCAACCAAAGTAGGAATTGAGGATGTTTTGGGGGTTAGATGCGTATTACTTTTAAACATGAGAGATCACCTTTGGCATCTTTTTATGGGAGTGGAGATACCATCTTCCTTATCTTCTTGGAAGAAAGAAAGTTTAAGGATTGTCTTGTTTTGAGTGGCACTTCTAGATGAATTACAGAGTTATTGTTGTCTGTGGACTACTCTTGCTTATTACTAGGCCTCTGCTGTAAAGCATTATTAGTTAAATTAGTGTGTTTCACTTGACGAGTTTGTTTTGTGGCCCATCAGAGTGAATGCTTTTAATTCCTGTTTTTTTATTTGCTAGTACGCTTCTGTGATTTTATTTTACAAAAGGAATGCTTTCTGCATACTGTTGTTGGTCTCCTTCTGTTTGCTGCTGCAATGGCCTTAAGGCAAGTTAAAGCGAGATCCTGAAATAGTATTTTTATATTGAAATATCGTCATCATATTGATTTTTCTCTGGATCTCACAGTTTAAACTTCCTGTTTCCATGTAACATAAGAATCATTAAAGATATATGGTAAACCAAGCAACTATATGAACAATCTGGAGTCTGGACTTGCTTTGAAACTAGTTAATGTATTCATTTTCATATACTGGTGTGATGGGCTCTAGGATTGAGATGTTTGCACAGGGTTAGGTTGGAGAACGGATATCCAAAATTAAATGTATAGGTGGCGGTACCCAACTCCCTATATGTTATGGTAGATTTTGGGTGAATGAAAGTTTATCTTAAGTCATTGTACGAAGTTTTGTATTTGGTCAATAGCTGATATTTAGTCGTGTTATAAAGTCTTTTGGCATTTTTGGGTAGAATTTAAGGAAGGAGAGTGAGGACTTTATCTTCCCCTATGTAGATATGGAATGGGAATCAGAAAGGGGGAGATTCATGTAGATCAATTTTTCTTTTGCTCCTGACAATTCCCATTATAAAAAGCTTTGAGAGGAAAATGCGAGTACACTCCTTGCTGATTCTCTTTTCCTTTCCCTCCTTGATTGCTAACCTGGCATGAATTAAAACAAACTTGAAAATAGTGTGATCGTTCTTATATTTCATCCTTGAAGAATCCTCAAATCTCAGATTTTACGACATGAACACTAATGCAGTGTATTGACGAATTCTGTATTTTCTTCTGTGACATCTCACAGGTCGTTGTAGTTGATCCTGAGGCCTATTCTTACGATGACGAGGTTATCAAGAAAGCGGAGGCTATGGGAAAGCCAGGGCTCGTGGAGATCTACCCAAAAGAAGACAGTTTCATTTTCACAGTCGAGTCTACTGGTGCAATCAAGGCTTCACAATTGGTGCTTAACGCCATTGAAGTCCTGAAGCAAAAGCTGGATGCAGTTCGCTTGCCAGAAGACGCAATTGATGCTGATAATTTTGTTGAATTAGGTGCCCATATGTGAGGCGATTTAACTAACATGGTAAATCTAACTGATCTAGCATCTCAATACATTTTCGTGTAAGCATAAGACAACTTGCTTGTGTGTCGATTCCCTGCTGAATGAATTATCTAATGTAATGCTGATCTTCATTCCTAATTTTTGAACTGTGCCAGACTATTTTGTTTAAAAACTTACAATCACTGGCATAAACCACAGCTTTAAAATCTATTCGATGCATCCATTGAATGCCCTTTTAATTTAATCTAGCATAAATCTATGTCTACAATCTACATTGATATAGTTTTTCGCGTTCAATTCATATTGCAAGGGGAAAGCAAAGTCGAATGTTATTCATGAGTTACTGTAGTCGGTTATTCACGAGTTACACGCAGCAGACAGAAGCCAAAAATTCCAACAGAAGGATGATCCATATGTAGGTTATAAGGCTCTTTGGCATTGTTCTTTCTTGTCAAAAGAAATGGCCTTGAGTTCAAAGGACCGGGCCACGTTTAACCAACCCTACTTTCAACTATCAAAGCCATAACGTGATTTTAGTACTTCATTGAGTGGTTGGTGCTGGTTGTATGCATAAAACTATCTTACTACACATTTTGGAATGTCTTGGCGTCGAGTTTTGTTAGTGTTTGTGAGCTTGTTGTGTTGCCCTTTTGGAAAGCTACTTTGTTGACTCTTCAAACTCTTTTACAGACAATATATAGTACAAATTTGTCAACTAACAAAAACATCATCTCTATTTTCCTCCATGTTTTCTATTTGATAATAATGGTTAGAGTAAAAATAACTTTGGGATGTTATAGGAAGACAGCCAGAGAATGAGTTGTTGAAGCAGTCACGAGATTACTAGGAGTGGTAAAAGATGATTTTTTGACTATGACATCTTCATAATATAAATTTTTTTTTTTGGATTATTTGTCATCACACTTTTAACTGTTGTTTCTTTTGCTATGTTATACGCGCATCCTTCTTTTCAAATTAGGCAAACCACCTTGCGTTGATTTTAGGGATTGAAACTTAAAAAAGTTTCAGTGGTTTCAAATTAGGCGCACCACTTTGCGGTGTTTATAGAGATCAAAAGTTCGGGCCATTAACGACATTTTTTATGGTTATATTCCTAGCCATACTGTCGTTCTCGACTTTTTAGATGCTCTAGATAACGTATCGGTTGAGGGTCTATCATAATCATATCAAAAGACATCCATGTTGTTTCGTTTATATGACATATGCTAAGTTACGGGTTGCATGGATCTTACCCCTCAAACTTCTAACAACCAATTAGTTTTGCCCTAATTAGCCATGCAAATTTAACTTTTTACCATTTAATCGGTGTTTTCATATATTTCTACATTGTTTTTGTTTTTTGGCAAGTATTTGTCTATCACATGGATTTCCCACTTAAACTATGCAGATGAAAAGTAGCCAAGTTTTTATTTATTTTTTTGGATTAAAATGGTACACTAAAGAATAAGGGAATACATAAATAATTTTTTCTATAGGTAGTAAAAACTAAACCTCTCATACATGAATGAAAGAAAAATCCCTTAACCACTAGACGTTTTCCCTGATTCTCTTCAATAGACGAGTAAAATTCGATCAAAAATTGTGAGTTAGTCTAACAGTTTGAAAGTTTTTCATTTTACTTTTATAGTAAGAATTTAATTCTCACTACCACTACGTTGAACACACCTTGAGTTGTTATACATAATACTCTTTATATTGGAAGGCAATGATTATTGTACATGGCATGAATATTGAACACAATCTCAAAAAAGAGGGCAATGGGACGAAACATAGGTTGTACTATGTTTGGTAAAGTTAAATATGTAGTATGGTCCTGCTATAGATATCATGTAGGTTATAGCATTAATGGTGAATTAAGGAAGAAGAGAAAATGTGTAACAAGTAGTATTACTTAATCTAGGCTTTCTTTATGTTCATACTTCCTTACTTTCTTGAGCAATGTCAATGATAGATTTCATAAATTGTTCTTAGGATATTTGGTATGTACAGAAACCTCTTGCTTGTAAATATAATGCATCAAAGTCAAACAATGTTAATCCCATTTGGTGCAAGAAAATGAATATTCTTCTTTATGACTAAATACATACTAAGTCTAAAAAGCTATCATAGATAACTTTTTCATGAAATGTCAACACATTTGGGCTTGGTGTTTTTTGGATTACAAGTCATGGTGTTAGGATGAGGTGTTTAAACCGTTCTAATGATCCGATACTTATCCGATTTAATAATTGAACATGATTTTGATATGTGTCTTTAAAATGAATTTAAAATTATATTTGAGTCAATGTGGACGCAAGATTTGATTTTAAACCGACTCAAAATCTCTTTATCTGAAATTAGTCCGATGGCCTGAATAAATATGTTAAGTGCAAATCTTATACAAAGAAGGGTGGATCGTCATTGGGGCGAGCCAAGGCTCCACCTTCTGAAGTTTGCAGCAATAATAAGTAGAAGTATTAATAACGGGGAAGAGTTGTTTATTAGACCAGACTCACAAATTAAGTTGAAGGTGGTAGGTTGATAGTTAAACTCCTTCTAATATTCCTTTTTATTATTATTTAAAGCAAGAATGTAAACCATTTTATTTGAGAATTTATCATTTTTATTGAAAAATTGCCAATATATACTCAATAAAAGTGATTTTTCAGAATAATTTTTTTGTCAAAAAAAGTACCTAGAAAATACATGATCTTTGTCAGAAGGTATATAAAAAGGAATCCTATCAGTATTCCGTTGGTATGATCATGGGCAAGGCAGATGATGTTTATTTGACTTCAAAAAACACATTTGAACAATAAAAACTCATCTTTTAAATTAAATCCATTCAATTTAATCTTTTCATTTCATTTAAAAACCTAACGTCTTTGTGCCAATTTCATATCGAGTCAAAAATTAAGTGATCTGATCACTCCTTAATCCAAACAACATCTTCTATCAATCAAAAGTAAAAAGAAGGGACAAATTATTTATTAAAATCGTCTTACCGTGAGACTACATAATATAGGCTCGCCCAATTCTAGTTTATCAAAATTAAATTTTAAAAAACAATTTATAAGTAGTTTTAAATTTTTTTAATATAAATAATTTAGGCTACTTGTATAAGTCTCTTTTAAGGTGAAATAATCTCATATAAAACTTGCCGGAAAGAATGAAAGTAAAATAATAAAAGGTGGTGATATTGTTTTTGTAAAAATGTAAAATCCAGGATAAAATCTTAGAAAAGAATTGGTGTTTTGTTGATAAGCCCACAGGCAAGTGGGTCGGCAGTCATAGAAATTTAGCATTCATTTCTTGGCCATTCATTTTTAATTTTTTTAGGGTGGTTTGATTGCATACCAAACCTTTTTATTTTCTTTTCCCTTAAAAAAAAATAAAATAAGAAGTGATATATCTTTGTCTGTAAAACAAACATGCTTACAAAATTGCAGCCTAGTATCTGAGATTTGAGACATATATATGGTGCCCTACTCTTCCTATTAAATACAAATATAAAATTACTCACTTGTCCTTTTATTTGTCCCAGTGAAATCCTAAAGGGACCTCTTACACTATCCCAGACTGACTGGGCAAATTTGTAATTAAGGTCACACTTCAACAAAATTGACTACTTAGGGAGCCTCTTTTTGCAATACCTCAAGTTTTTTTTTTTTTTTTTTTTTTTTTTGAAATGTTGCAACACCTCAAGTTGAGATCAATAAAGAATAACAAATGCTCCTCGGTCCTTTTAAATTTGTTATACGAAACAAATCAACAAGATTTAGATTATACGGGGTAGCCAATCATTCAGGGCCCCTCAAAAATAAGAGATCTCAAATATTAAATGATGTTATTTAAATTCGGTTTTAAGCAACATTTTTAAGTGATTTGTTTGTAAAGTTTTTTTATATTTGAAGTAATATAATGTTATCATAATTTTGTCTTGAATTATTTTTTTTGAAGTGGAAAGGGTCTCATTTTAAGAAATATCACAAAATTATAGGGTCTTCTAAAATTTTACTCCGCCCTTGCAAATCAAGATAAGAATTTTTTACATATTATATAGAAAATTCAACACGACAAAGAGAGTAGTCTTTAAAATGATCGATAGTACAACATATATTAGCTAGCAACTAAGTGTGTTTGTTAAGATGAGTGATCTTTTAGAAATTTCTTCAGGTTCCACGAGTGAGGACTAATGCATTAAAAAAGACTTATATTAGTTATGGTGTCGGTACTACCTCATAACCCTGACAAAGTCAGGGCGTTACAATTATCATTTTCTTTAATGACCTTTATATAACGAGTTATTTTAATATATGTTAATCATGTAATTTTTCGGGTAGAAATTAATTCCTCGCATCGAAAACAAACTTTTAAAACCTAACCAATTACTCGAGATGATTAAACCTATGTGGGTACACCCTATATGGCTATATGATGTTAAGGACCACATGCTAACAATGTACGAGTATGTCACAACCCTTTTTTACCAGCATTGTTTTTGTGTATTAAATGCTGTTTGTCTCTTCACTTTCTTTCTGCATGCACATCTTTGGAATGAAAAATACATTATTGGTTTACATTTACCTCACATTACATATATATATATATATATATATATATATATATATACACACACAAAATATATATATATATATATATATATATATATATATATATATATATATATATATATATATATTATATTAATATTAATATTAATATATATTTTTTGTTTTTCTTGCTGGACTTGGATATCCTGTTAGCTTTACTCTATTGGAGGTTTTCTATGAAAGGTTTCAATCTGAAATTATACCCTTCATAGCTTCATGTCCCCATTGACTTTTGGAAGGATCTCTTGAATTATTGCTTTTTTTACCATTTTATCCTTTTTACTTTTAATTACTCCGAATTTGAATTTAGCTTTGAGGTCACTCCCGCCTATGCATTTATTGAAAATAAAATATTAAAATATTAAAATTTTATGGTTAAGATTAACAGAAAAAAATAATATGTGTGCCAAAATAGAAATTTGGCAAATCATTTTATATTTTACCATATTATGTTTATTTTATTAATTATCATTTTTTAACTTATATTATGACAAAAAAATTTATATTGCCACTAAATAATTAAAGTTTCTGAAAAATAATACAACTATATTAATCAGAAAAAAAAAACTTTAAAACCTTATACTTTTTAAGGAAAATGATATATACAGTCCTAAGGGCTGTATATAAGAAAAAATTTTGTATTTTATTTATGTAATTTAATGTTTGTTTTGAAAGCATAAGAATTTAATTATAATTTATTAGTATACTATTTATTATTTCCTTGAAAGATAAAATAAAAATTTAAAATATTAATTATTTTTCAAATTTAGATTATATTCTCTTAAAAAGTTTAAATTATCGATAATAAAGAGAATTTGTTGAGCTGTAAATATCATTATCTATTTTTTAAATAGTTGTAATATTTTTAGACTTGAATTTTCTAGTAAATAAACCAATCAAAAATTCTAACTTTGGGCGTTTCAACTTCAAAAATTACAACTTTGATATATTATTTTAAAATCATAACTTTTAGAGATATCTTATTTTAAAAATCTTAGTGTTGTAATGTTATTTAAAAAATTCTAACTTTTAAAAAAAATTCAAAATAAAAAAATTTATAGACTGGTAAAATGATAACAGAAAATTTAAAATAATAATGTAAAGTTTAAATTTTTATAATTCAAGGACTTAAATTTAGAAGTTTTGAAATCAAATTTACCTTAAAACTTTTTAAAAGGGATACTTTGTATTAACTCTATGCTAATTTTATTAAATTATGATACTCCTAAATCCTTGGTCAATTATACGGTACTATTGAATACTGCAACTACAATATCATAATTTATAAATAATTTTGATGTAAAAAAAGTACAACTCTGAAAAGAGTATTATTAAATTTAAATGCTTGGACATGGATGTTTCCTGCTGATCAACTGCGTAATGCAGAATTGCCTTTATTTAAAAGAAAATCAGAATACAAAATACCACAAAAAATAGCAACATTTTTTTTTTTTGGTGGAAAATCAAAAAAAAATTTATTATTATTATGGTGTATTAAAGAATTGTATAGATAAAATAAAAAAGTAAATTAAATATATAAATGTGAATTAAAAAATGTAGATCATGATCAAATTTAGATATAGAGCAACTTTGTGAGATGAACAAAATAAGTATATGAATGAGAATTTAAGTAAGAATATGAATTACGGTTGAAAATAAAAATAAAACAAATTTAATGAAAAATAATTATTAAAAATCTCGTAGGACTAATATGGACTATAGAGGTGAAAGAATTCGTGATTGGACAGTAAATACTTTCTATGTTCTTCTAAAATAAAATTATTTAATTCAAAAATTTTTTACATACTTTAATTAAATGAAATGATGTTATTTAAAAGGGATATGGAATAGATGTGAATGAGGTTTGAAAGGCAAATGTATGGAAAGATAGAACAATAACATAATCTATAAATATGTACTCCATATATATGAAGAAAGATGATGATTTCCATTGAAATGTTTATGTTATGTTGGTAAAGAGTTGTTGGTTCCAATGTCCATACTCCTAAGACTAAGACCAAGGCCATACTGTCTTACTGTTTTTGTATATGAATTATATGAGTCTTTGTAAAGCCAGCAGAGCAAAGCAGTTGCTGCTTTTCTTTCTTTTCTTGTCATTCTAAGCTTTACAGCTGTATGACCATGAGAATTTGTGGATTTTTTTTTTTGGGAAAATCTCTTTATTAATTAATGACTTGGTTGCCTCAATTTTAAAAGAAAAAAATTTAATAAAAATTCAAAAATGATGGACTTAGATTACAAATGACTGTTACTTGGAATTATTATTTAGTTTGATTAGTGGTGTATAAAACAGGTTCGAGCTTGATTAATTCAAACTATTTGGCATTCCTAGTCTCATATCAAGAAACCTGACCGCATCTTGGGAAGATATATCGTAATGGATATTTGTGAAACTCATTCAGGTATTGGTATCTAGGGCTGTTCACCGGTCCAAACTTGAATCGGACCAGCCGGAACCCATTGGACCGGAAGACCTAAAGTAATTTATGATACCAAAAACAAATTTAAAAAATGGAAGATTTTAAAATTATTTAGCAAATTAATTATTATAAAATTAAAATATTTGAGTTAAAAAATTATTTTGTGTTAGAAATAAAAAATATAAAACCCTTTAAATAAGTATATACATAAATATTATTGCTCTTCAAAATTACTTTTATATATATCCGGCCTAATTCGGTCGAAACTCGAATTTTTCTGAGTTTAGACCGAAAACTCGAAATGAAGAATAATTAAGACTCTGAGCTTAAATTGAATGCAACCATTCCAGTCCGATTTAAGTCCAATCTCAACCAATTTCGATCGGAACTGCCGATCCGGTCTCAATTTGCACAACCTATGGTGACTCAGAGCTTATACCTTGGTACAGGTGTGATACTCGATCGGATATTGAGATAATTGGGTATGTGCTACTTTTAGCTCACTTTGCTCCTTGACATTCCGGCTTTCGGCCAAATGTAAGTCTTGTATCTCCAAGCCTCGGAAACATGTCAAAAATCCATTAATTTTCTTATAAATAATGGAGACAAACAAAACTCTAAATATCATCTTCTTCTTCCAGATCATTCTCAGTGTATCCGACCATAAAATAACTATGAGTAGGGTTTGAAAAGAAAAGAAAGGTGACAACTCATATCTATAAAGGAGAGTACGACCAAAGAGTTCCTCGACTCAAGAAAGATCAAGAGAAGTTCCAGCAACAAATAAAACTGAGTGAAAGTAAAGCTGACTCCGCAAGCTTGCATCTTAATCCCCCAAGCGTGACCCTTAAACATAAAATAAAAACAATAAAATAAAGATACATAAAATGCATATAAATAAAATAAAATAGAGTAAAAATTTAAATTAAAAACAAATAATAATACTAATAATAATAATAACGAATAAAAGTCAGAGAAGAAGAACACCTACAGGTAAGCAAAAGAAAATCAGTAATCTGAAACACAAACAAAACTCAAGACAAGCTACAAAAATACACAATAACTCAATAAGTACTAAAAATGAGTAAACAAGTATTAAATTACTACTACTACTAATAATAAGAGCATCGTCTCAACGACATACGCCAAAATCTTCTACAAAAGTCTTATATACACTTAGTTTATTCTATTTTAGTATACAAAAACGTAAAGTAGCAAATATTTCTCAATAATTGTACTTGATTATACATGTCAAGAGGAAACATACTATCTATGTGTCTTTTAAAAATTTATGTATACTAAAATAATTTAGACTAAATTCATACATAATTTTCTCAATTTGCCTACTTTTTTTTTCTGTCATTTCTCGATTCTTAATTCTTAATCCTTAATTTTGAATTATAAATTCTCAACCAACCTTAAAAAGTAGGCAACAAAGGGGTAGGACTAGGAAGCCTCACTCCTCCACAATTAAAGATTTTGTTCCCCCTTAATTTCAAAATCCCCCAATTCTCTCTTTGACCTTTCTTATACTTTTTTGGATTAGTGACTCCTATGAATTATGAAACTCATAAAAACAGAAAAAACATTTTACTACTTATGTAAATCAGATCAAAATAAATCATCATGTCTAGTGTTTGGTGAATAAATTACTCAATATTTCTTATACAAGCATGTTCGGAATAAATTATATTTCTGTGATTTTGTTATTAAATTCAATTTTTTAAATAAGACGATCTCAAATTTCTATCGGATTGGTTCAATATACACTTATTATCTTATGATCATTTTTAACCTTAACGTAATCATTTACAATTTTAAAGTGATGACTATTAATCTTTTATAGTTTTAGAATGATCAGTTAACACTTTAAAGTGATTACTCATAATTTTAAAGTAATCAATTAGATAATTATTAGATAATTAGGATAATTATACGAGCTTATGTCACCGTGATATGATCTTATATAAAACTTGTTACTGAAATAGTAAACAACTTTAGTGTTAGATGATGTAATGCATTATTGTGCTTTAACTATCAAACGTTTCGTTCAATTGATTTCTTGATGACATAGTATTAGAAATCAACATGATAAAAAATCGCAAGTTTGAACTTTATTGGCTCTACATTGTAAATGGATTATCAAAAGCAAATTTCAAAGGGGCAAAAAAAAATTTCAATTCATAATTATTTGCTTTAAAATCAATTACATCATATTCTAATTTAAAGCTCTCGCATAAAAGAATATATTAAAGTATAATTTTGAGGTTTCAAACGATTAGCTTAAACTCTTTATTGGTACTAAAAATTTAATTTTTTGTTTCTCAAAAAGCTAAAAGAAATTATAATCACTATAATAGTAAAATCAATCATTGATCCTACAATTATAATCTTGGGACATTATAGTATTCCTTGTTGTATGCCAATGCTAATGTATGTTGCACTAGGTAGGACAAATCACAGCTAACTTTCGGTTTATTGAATTTGGATTATTTATATCTTTAATTATGAACACATGATTTAATTTAATTTAATTAGTTGTTAATTTAAATTTATTAAAAATCTGATCCAAATAAATTTAGTGATATGTTTTGATTGGAACTATGGCCGAGCTTATTAAATTCTTTGATTTAATTGATATGAACAAAACTCGTGTTGTAATCTAATATAAATTTATTAGTTTGGTTTTATCTAATCTAATTTTGATCATATCAAAATATCTTGATAAATTTTGAAACCTAAGATTCAATCTTAAGAAATATGTTTGATTTATTTAGGTTTCAAGCTAAAAAAAAGTTTTAACCGACCAATACCTCAATCAAGTAATGATTATCTTAGAATGAGTACTCGTTTTAGGGTGATCATATTTTATAACATATCATAAGCGTCAACCATTTGACAAATTTAACACTTTCATAATATTTTATTTATTTATGTTATTTGAAAATTATGGTTGATGAAATAGACACTTAATAAAATTTCTAATTTATGTTTGGTTACTTTATAAATTAAGAAATATATGACACATGTAGATTTATAATAATAAATAAGATATATTGAGGCCGTATCTATCGATTTGTCAAGCACTCATTAAAGACCTTAATCAACCTTCTAAAAAAATCATCTTCTTTCACTTTTTATAAGGCTCATAAAATATCAGAAATAATACTAATGTTTGATCTAATTTTTTTAAGTGTGTCTTCAACGAAAAAATAAAAATTTGTCCCAGCTCACTAAGTATCGAAATAAAAATAGTATGTGAAGAAGTCAAAAGTTACTTCTAAAGGGTGTTTAAGATTAAACCAAACAATAAGAAAACTTAGAAATGTTTTTAAAAGAAACGTGTTTCACACATTGACTTACTTATAGCAATTTTTATGTTTTTTTAATTTACATTATTTTTTATTTTAAATTGTTTAAATTATTTTGTATTATTCTTTTATTTAGAAACAAATCCACCATATTATTTAATTTAATTTACATATTTTAATTTTCTTAAAATTTCTTCCATACAATTCAATCTCTGTTATTTTTTTCTTTGAGACTATACATGAAAAATTGTAAGACAAGTAGGCGTAGGGCATAGGATAGGAAGATTGACATGTGAAGAAATAGAGAGCCCCTCCCCTATAATGGTGGCACAAATGGTTCGCATGCACTGCTAAGATTCATATTGGTGGTTCCAAAAGTGGAAATCTGTTGAATAAAGCTACCTCCCATTACATTATAAAGGTTTTATGCTCTTCTAAACATCACCCACTAATTCATCGTTTTAGAGGTTTATAAAGTTGTTTCTTAATTTGTGGCCCTACAGAATGTTTAGATCTACTTTAATTTTTTTGTATGCGTCTACCACTTTTTTTTTTAAAAAAAAATATGTTGATTAGCCTGTCGGTATTAAATGATAAAAATAGAAATAAAAACTTATTATAAGTTTGTAAACTTATTATAATTTTGTGGGAAAATTTTTTAATAAGTTTAATATTTATAATTATTCTACTCTATTTATCTTATTTTCTCTATAAAATTCATGTCATTGTAATACCATTTGAAAATGTAATATTATATGTTAATGAAAAAAAATAAAAAATTTCTTATAATAAAGTTTTATTATCATTGAATAAAATTATAAATTTCAAGAAAATTTAAGCTAAAAATTATTCTCATTAGTCATTATCATTATTTGATATCAATAGTCATACAGATTGTTAGAAAAATGTACACTTTACCCATTTATTTTATAATTTTCACTACATTTATCAATGTGCTTTATTACGTTCGAATTATTATTTTGTTATCTAGACTCCTTTCTTCAAACCTATTGTTTGTAGCAATATAAGCAACATTAACTTTACCAACTAAATTATTTACCATCCAACTAAGGAAGAATCAAATTAAAGTTAGAATTTTAGATGAATAAAGGTCAAAAGAATAATGTAGAAGAGAATATTTAGAATTGTCAAATCTCATACGCAATGATCATAGCTTTGTTAATTTTAAATTATATTTGGTTAAAGTAGTTATATACTTGCTAATTTTTATCTCTGATGTAGATGTTGTATAACTCTTTAATAATAAATCAGGTATTATTAAAAAAAACCCAAAAAATTACATACTAACATTACAAAAAAAGTTAGATGAGGATGCAAAATTAATACCAAAATTCTATTAATTTTTTTTAATTTTTACCTGAGTAAAATTAATTTGTGGGTCAAATACACCATATAATTATAAACTACACATTCGGTGATTCTTAAAGGTAAATCATGGTCAACCTTCTTGTGGAGCTACACCTATGGCTATGGGTGAGAACTGAGAACATAACACCATGACCCAATAATTCAACCCAAAGTAAACAATTATAAATGAGTACTTTTATTGTCTTTATTTATTTTTTAATCATACTGGTTGGAGTAGGTTAAAAATGAACACTGATAAACAGTCATTCCATAACCCATTCCATTCTATTCCCTCCTTTCCTCTTCCAAACCAAACAGTAAAAAGAAAATTCCACAATACATACAAAAACAGTCCTCCTCTTTAGTCCTACTCCTACCCTTATTTATTTGTAGGACCCACTACCCCAAGGTCAAAAACCCTAAAAAGTCTAATTTTTATGCTACCCCATAAATCCTCACCATGGCCCACTTCATGTATGTTCCTTCCCTCTTCCTCACATCACATTTCACATGCATACTTTGAATTACTCCCACCGTTACATCTAATTTGAAGTATTTTTTATTTGATTCGTCCCATTTAATTTGAATCATTTTCATTTTTTAATAATGGTCTACCACTTTCTTTTAATCTCGTTCATACTTTTCAACTCGTTTAATTTTATTTATATAATTCATTTTCTCTCCATAATTACCACTTTTTAAAAGTTTCCCTCTTTCTTTTTTATGCAATTTTATCAGAACAGATCAGTACATCTCAGTTCCCTCCATCATCATATTCATGATTTTATTCATCATAATACTACATCCATCCATGCATGCATGCATGCATGCAACCATCCTTGCACATGAAAAAACATGATCATGCATCATCAAAACATAAAAATTGCAGGGAATGAATTTATACCCATATAATATAAGTTCAGTAGTATTATATGATATAAATATGTCCCCCATTTTAAACAACAGAAAAATATTCCGCCATGGATGATGTTTAAAAGCTTAGCTTGCTTAACGAGGACTACCAACAACTTCAAGGAAGACTCTAGAAAGTGAAGGTAATTGCAAGGGCATTGGTTGCTCATGAACTCGAGTCTTCTTCCTCGCCATGGGAGAAGACGAGAGTGAAGATGAAGAAGATGATAAATTGACAGCGGTCCAAGAATCATTAGAACTGTCGCAGCTAAGATAATATGCATCCATTACTCCACTTGGGCTACTTGGAATAATATCACTGCTTGAAATTGTAGTCATAGTCGTACTTGGAGGTGGTTGGCGATGAAAATTGAACATCATTTGATCAAATGGTCTTTTGTGATGATTGATGATATCGTCTGATTTTTTTGTGTTCATTGTCTTCTCCACGATTAGTTTGTAACACTCATTCACCTTGTCCTAGATCGATCAGTAAAATATAATTCGCTAATTAGTTAGCCTTTTGAATTCATAATTCGCATAAAATAGTTTAAAAATTAACTTAAAACTAATCATAATTCACTTTTCTATTTGCAATTTGTGAGACAATAAGTAAATTATGTGATATTGATTTGGATTATGAAAATGAATGTATTTATTATGAACAGATATTCAAGATTGGCAAATATTATTGATAATGACATACACTGTATTATGAATCCATACTACACGTTAACCATATTGATTATGAAAATGCCTACTTTATTTAATGTCATTCAACCATTTAAAAGTGACCATCAAGGGTGATCAATAAGTGTTTGATTTTCACCGATTAGTTTTTTAATTTTCGATTATAAAAAAGTGAATTTACCCCGATGAAATACTTCCATTATTTCTATTAAATTTCATTTTTTCTTTTTGGTTGAATTAATTTGCAGTTAAATAAAAAGAAATGTAAATGGAAGAAATAAGTAGTAGATGAGTTGGAAAATGAAAATAAATATGGGTATGAAATTTAAAATAAAAAAGGAAAATGAAACCATTGACAAAAAAATGGTATAAAAAGTTTGACTAATTTAAACATAGAAATAGGTACAATTTCATAGGAAATGAGCAATACTCAAAAATTATGTTTTATTGAAATTACCAATATATATATCTTAAAAACTACAAATAATTTACATAAATATTCCCATCAGTTAATGAATATTGAAAATGGACGTAAATTTTACAACTAAGTCAAATTTGTATCAAACGTCATAATGAAAAAGAACCAAGTATCTATCATCAAAACAATAAGTTTTTATAAAAAATCCCTTAAATCATTACTTAAATAAAAGTCAAGACAAAAAATTTTAATATTAAGGAAACATTATATTATATCATAATTTCCATAAACCTCACTAGAATAAAAGTTAAGATGAAAGCATTTAATAGTAATGAATTATATATTATATTCACGAATGATTTATGTTAAATATTATCGTAAATCATGAACCAATAATAAAATCACAAACACACCACATTTTTATTTGCTAATCATGTGAGGTAAAAATAATTACTTAAATAAATTACTAAATAAAATTACAAGTATTTATTTATTTATCTAATCAATCTTCAATTATAAATAAAGGTCAATAAAAAAATTCAATAAATCAGTCAATAGTAGTATAAATGTAGAATTATGGTCTTAGATTACCTCGAGATATGTAAATAATCACTTATTTAAGACTTGAGTTGTACTCCACCAATTGGTAACAAACGAATGTGCTTTAATTATTGCGCATCCCTAAGAGTCTTTTTAATTAAAATTAAGTATTACTATAAATACATAATTTTTGTCTTTAACCAACACAATTAGATTAATTAGTAGAAGTATTAGAATTTGAATAATACTACAATTGACCAAAATGGAGATACAAACAAGGATCAACCCTAGACTATGTGTCCTATCATTTTTCTTCAAGGTACTTAGAAAAAATTTTCATAACATTTGTAGAAATATAGATATGTACGTATATTATTATCATTATAATCAGTGTACCATATCATCATCATTCTATCAAATATATCCCGCTCATAAAAAAAACTATGAATTATCAGTGTATCATATCTTTCATGAATATGCATGTATATGTATTAATATCGTTTTTATGACGACGCCGAGTACTTTTTAATACAAATTAGTATTATTTTAAAAAGGTAATTGAAATGGAACTTAGAAGTACATTGCTAAATATGCAAGTTTTTTGGATATGATATGAGAATTGTTCTTTAATGTTTGACTAAATTTAGCAAATTCTTTGGTGAAACATGGGTAATAACACTTGTACAAAGCCCCCTCCATCTCTTTCCCTATACACCAAATACTATTAATTGTAGCTTAGGGGGAAGTTGGACTTATGACACAATTTCCTTCCACATTTCTAAGATTTTCATTCAAAACATTATTTTGAGAGCTAAAATAGTTATTTAAATTTTACAAGACAAGAGAAGTAGACTAATAAAAGCAAGATTTTACCCTTATATATTGATAATATTTTAGTTAAACTCATCACAAAATATACTACAAGATTGAAGAACAATCTTGATTACAAAGTAAAAATATTATAGAATATGGAAGACTATTGACCAAAATGGACACAAACTTACATGTGATTCACTTAAGGCGTGAGATACTTGTTTATTCTTAATGTTTAATTGTACATTTAATTTTAGCAAGTACTCCTAATGTAGTACATGGCTTTGATTAATGAAGTAACATTAGTTTAAGCAAATTAAATAGACCAAAATACCCTTCTCCAATCCTCCAATTGTATTTTTGTCTATACCAAGTTTTATACTCTACTACATAACATTTCACTATACAAATCTTATCTTGACAAGGGTAAATATTTAATTCACTAAATAATTTTTTAAAGAGAAAATTATCATTAATAATATAATTATTTGTTCATCCGTTAAAAATAATTCCACTATTTTTTAAATTCAATGAAACATAAGGACTTGTAACTTGCTATTCAGATTACTTACAAAGAATAAATAAAATGAAAAAGCAACACCCTTCTTTAACACCCAAACTCCACCGCAACCCCCACACAGTTCCACCCCAGCCGTAGCACAACGATCAAAAAAAAAAAAAAAAAAAGAAGAATATCCTTTCAAATTTGTTCGATCATTGCAGTGGTCATTTTGCTCTATTTATTTAAGATGCAGATTTTAAAAAAGGAATAGAATAATGATTAAATGGATAACCCAATCATTATAACCATGGCAACCTAAAAACTGATCATAGATTTATCATGATTCATATACAAGGGATAGAGTATCTGTGACCAAACCATGAATTCAAAATGTGGAGCCATTGAAAAATTATTAAACATTTTACATAAAATAAAATTAGATCTAAGAAAAATAATTAATTAATGAAAAAATAGCACTAACCTTGGTGATATTAAGCACACCTAGAAGCTGATTTTGGTAATCAAGTGGGTTACAAGGCTCAATCTGGTCAATGACATGCATCATTGTGGCAGTAGCCAATACTGATGGCATATAATTAACAAATCTCCAATCTACATTTCATCATCAAACCAACCAATCATTTATCAAATTATTATTATTATTATTATGACTAATCTATGATGATCAACAAGCATCCACTAGATCTTATAATAACATTATTAGATCTCAATAATTAACTTTTTCACGTCACATTCTCACTAACTAAATTTCAAATTTTACTCTAAATCCACTCAAATTGAAGTTAATAAATTAAAATTAAATATGTGATTTTGCAAGTAATAAAACAAAATATATACTATCACTTTTGTAAGCCTTGTAAGTATTTAGTTAATTCACATTACAAATTAGACATTTTCTATAAATATTTTCATATTTTACTTTATATGATATATAAATGAAGATGTGAATACTATTTGATTCTTGACTAAGTCAAATAAAAAAGTATAACTAATATGAAGACCACTTTTTTAAAAATACTTCTAATAGGCTAATATTTAGTTTTAGTAAGTATGTCATAAACATTACATAAGTTATAGTATTATCAAAAGTGATATCAAGCTATAAATTTATCAAAAATATCACATTATTTATCGAAATGGACGGTTTTGATAAAAATTTAATTCTCACTACCCATAAGAATATATATCCCCTCCTTGACCATAGTGCATTATCCATATCATGAGTGAAAATGCAAACTCTTAAATAATACGGTCTCACATTGAGACTATATTTTATTAGGTTGATCTATGTAGATTTCATACGTTAAAAATAATTATTTATAATTTTAAAGTAAACAATTAAAAAAATAAATTAATTATATGGATCCGTCTCGTACAAATAGAGCTAGAGTAAAAATATTAAAAAATTTATTTTTAGCTTTCTATAAAATTGTTTATAAGATATTTACAATTATATCCCTACTAGTATAAGTCAAGGTATAATCCTACGGTCTTACACATCTGGAAACTGAAAAGTATTTTTCGTAGAATAAAACAAAATTAGTCATTATTTTACTCAAAAACCAAAAGAAACAAATTCTAAAAAGTCATATAAAAGTAGTAAAAAAATACAAAAATAGTTATAAAAACATCAATGCGATGCTTACCAGAGAGGAGAGAGAGTAAGAGTCGTTCACATCTCCGGAGAAACTCCCAATGGAGATGATTCTTCAATCCTAGCCGTCTGATTATATGATCAAGAAATGATAATGGAGTTACTGGGTTCATCTTCCATTCTAATGTTGATAAGATCAATACCTCCATTTTCTGTATTGTTTTTGCTTCAAACATGTATTTTCCTGACTCCACCTTCAATAAAGATTCAAACTTTATTAAAAAAAACTTAAAACCCAGAAAAATCAAGGTGTAAAAATGGTGGATTTGATTACATACTTGAAGATCTAAGAGAAGAGGAACATGGGTTTCTTCAACTTTAGCAGCAAGAGAAAGACAAGTAACAGCAGTAAGTTGAAACATCCATGGTTTATCACTTTGAAATTGGAAGATTGAAAAGAATCTATCAAAGTAATTAACAGCAAGAACTGATGTTAAAGTAGAAAACCCATAATAGGAATTAACTTTTAAAATCCATTCAATAGCTTCATTTCTTGAAGAAGAGAAATCATTTAAATCCATGGTGTTTTTTTCTGAAATTTCTTGGGTTTGCTCTGTTTCTTTGGAAAACAGAGACAAAAGTTCTTCATCTTCCCAGAATAAATCTTGTTCTAATAATAGAAGAGGAAGTAAAAATGGGGTTTCATTTCCACCATTGTTAATTCCTTGAAAACTTCTAGAATGTTCTTCTTCATTTTCATCATCATCTTCCCATTTTTCTTCCTCACAATACAAAGCATCTAGAATGGAAAATGGGGTTTGTTCTTGGAAATCTTGAGAGGGTGCCATTGATGAGATTTAATGAAGATTATATATTTTTTTTAATTTGTTGTTTTTTAGATAGTCATGGTGTGAAAGTGAAGAGATTTAACAAGACATAAAAAGGTTCGGCATTGATGGAAGTGTTCTCTGCTTCTCACTCATGGAGTAGAGCAGAGGAGAGAGATGGAAGTGTGAGGATTATAAAAAGAGGTGAATGTGAAAGAAGGGAAGGTGAGAGAGTTGAGAGACTGAGTGAGGGGAGATTTTATCAGCCAAGTTATGAGAAATCACGCTTCTTTTTTATACAAAGACAAATTTTTATTTTTTATTATTATTTTCTTTTTTATTATTAGTGGGATGGTTTACTAAAACAAAATACTTATAATGCTTTCGGTGGTACTAGACTACTACGGGAGTCTACGCGGAAATGTTCAAAATATTTTGGACAAATTTTTATTCGACTTCGATTTGATCTAACATAAAAATAAATTTATAATTATATTAAAATTAATGTGGAAATAAAATTTGATTTTGAAACGACATGAAATACTGACTCGAATTCAATTCGATGACCCGAATAATCACCTCTGACTGTTTACTACTTTTAGGATATAAAAATAGAGATTGGATTTTGTCTACGTTAGTGTAAGTATTGCTTTTTAAAAAATTGTTGAAAGAAGTATAAAACATTGAATTGTTTGTTAAGTGATTATTGGTTATTAATTGTCCTTTGTTGGCCTTTTTCAATTACTTTTTTATAAATGTAACTCGATTTTATTGGATTTTAAGTTAGTTGGATACGTAAAGTTTAGAATGATATTTGGTAAAATTATTGTAAAATAGGATTAAAAGAAAAAGAGGTTGAAATAAGTATATACATATAAATGAAAATAAAAGCCTTAATGAATTAAAAGATTGTATGGACATTTTCAAATAAAAAAAGACTCAAAATAAAAAAAATAAGCAAAAATAGAAATATTGATTATAGTCAATTATGTGTATGTAATATTTATAGTGTTATATGAATAAGACCAAAGTAAACAAATATTTTTTAAGATTCGTTGATAAAAAAAGAATCTAATTTATAGAGGGTAAATAAGAGAACCAAATAAAAAGCTTTATTATATCAATTGACGCTCAATTTGATGATGAAATTTGAATTATAGTTTCTTATGTTATTTAATTAATATTTATATAATTAAAAATTTAAAATACTTTTAAATTTACTATTTGTAATCGATTAATATTCAAATTATGATCAAGCATTAAAGAATTGTTCGCTATTTAAATTAATAAAATTTAAATCAATTATTAAAAAAGCAAGGCATTACATAACATTATATAAAAAATTATTAATAAAGATTCATTTGTTATATATTTAGGTTGGGTAATATTTTTGATCGTACATAATTAAATTTATTAAGTTTGAAATATATGTATCTTGGATTGGAGACGGTTCAACTATGAATCTCAAAATAATATGAAGTCATTGTTTGTTATAGTTAGGTCTCAAATGGTGCCACTTGATCTACAACATTTATGGGAAAGAGGTTGGAGAAACAAGGAAAATGTGTCACCCAGTGTCACTAATCTAGTTCAACTAAAAATTTGAATTAACAGTTAGAAGAAAAATTATAAGAAACTACTTTATTTATAAATATATTGAAAAAACTATCTTATGTATTTTTTTATAAAAAACTACTTAATGTAATATATTTCTCTGCAAATGACTACTACTTAACAGAAAACGTTAGTTAACCGTTAAGTTTGTGGGTTTGACCAATTTGAGAGGTTAAGTTGTCTATGTGGCGGTATCTCATTGGTCCTCATATATTTTGTGAATTTATGTTTTATAATTTTTAATTATTTAAAAATACAAGGACCAATGAAATACTGCTACATAAACAATTAACCTTTCAAATTAGTCAAACTCTCAAACTTAACGGTCAATTCACGTTTTCTGTTAAGTGGTAGTCATTTGCAAAGAAATATATTACAATAGATAGTTTTTCAAAAAAAAATACATAAAGTAGTTTTTTGCAAATAGACCTATAAATAATGTAGTTTTTTAATAATTTTTCTAGTTAAATTATAGTTTATGTTATATGCTATATCACACTTCTTTACATAAGAGCACTTTAGGCAAGAAATATAGATTCAACGTGCCTTCACAATTAATTGCTTTTGATACAATATCAAAAAATCAATGCAACTAAAATTTTAAGTTGATAGTTAAGGTTTTAATTTATAAGAATATTAGATATACTCTATCATTCATTTTTCTTAAAAGAGGAGCAAGCAAATTATTTAGGAGTAGTTGATTGGCTTTTTTACTACTTTTTTTTGGGAAACATACAAAATTCAAGAACAGATTAATAAATACATCTCGTTTTGGATGAGAGACAAATCTATCTAATTAGTTTATTTTTTTAATTTATTATTTTAAAATTTAAAACAATCATTTAATATTATAAATGATTATTTTAAGAGTATAAAAGTTGATCATTCTAAAGTAATAAGTAAAAAGTAATTTTAATACAATAAATATGTATTGAATTAATCTAATAGATAGGTCCAAAAGTTACTTAAATAGATAAATAGGAAAAAAACAATAGCAAATAGGGAGGGGACTAATTAAGAAAAGGTGTGGGGGACTTGATTTTCTTGTGTTTTTTCTCTACAATAAGTTTGTCGGGGTTATACGTGTGTCTTCTAAATAAATTATTATTATTGCCATCAATTTTCTTGCGTTTTAGTTGACCACAAAATTGTTGAAACTTCAATTTTTGACCTAGTTTTGATAAAAATAAAAAATAGTGTAAAATTATAACGGAACAATGTTATTTTTTCACTGAGTAACTTGTTGATCTTTTATTTCGTTTATTTAGGATTAGCAGTAAAAAAAATATTTTACCCGTTTAATTTTAAAAAGGCTTCACTTATAAAGAAAATATTCGAAAATTACCTGAATGTGATTTCATATGAAAAAATTAAAGAGACATTTATTGACTAATATATAAATTGGATGTTTGATAAGCTACTCTTTCTTTTATCAAATAGTTTAGGATGAAATCTCATAGTGTTTGTGTGCAATCGAATATCCTCTTAAGCGAATGTTTTTATGTACAAGCTCAAATAACAAAATTGGGGTGAACTTGAATTTGCTTAGATTGTTTAATTGGTCTTTCTAATGTAGTTATAACATATACCACTTTTCTTAGAAGGAACTCGGGTTCAATTATCACTAGTCCCTTTTCCTCTGGCTTCCTTGCAATAAAAAAAATAAACATAAAATTATGCAAATAAAGATTGATATTGATATTAACTTTACATGATAAATTGAATAATATTTAATCAATTGACTATAGTTTTATTCAGGGAAGATTTGGATGGAATTCAAGTGATCCCGAATTTAGGTCCGTTTTAAGAGGGAGGATTCAAATTCAAATTTGAATTTGTGGGTCTAATTTTTTAGGGCCCTGATTCGTATATGGATTACGAATCATATATGGAATAAGCTTATTTTTGAGCATTAAATTAATTTTCGTTTTATTATTGAGATAGTGATAAAGTTATAAACTTGAATTAATGATAAAAATAGAAAAACTTATATGTAAATAAAATATAGAAAAATTAGCATAATTCAATCTATTTATAATTTTCCTATAATAATTCCACCTATTGATTAATCATGAATATCCCAACTTTAAGAGGCATTTTCCTAGTGTAAACCCCATAACCGGATGAATTGCTATAACAAGTTTTATTATTTTTTAGAAAAGATAAATTATAATAAAATGTTAAAAAAATATTCAAAAAAATTTATGATTTTTTTTATTATTTAGAATTTTTTATGTAAATTTTCAAACTTTTTCTCTAATTTTAAATTAATTTTCAATTTACTTTTTTGTTGAATTACCTACTATAATAGGTCACCGGGTTACCCAAGTTTACTCTAGATAAAATACCCTATAAAATTATGATTATTCATGGCTAATCAATAAATGGGATTATTATAAAAAAATCATAAAAATATTAGATTATTCTAAGTAATTTTTCCTAAAATATAAAATACATCCAATAACATTTTTCTTTTTTTTTTGCAGGTTCATCCAATAATATTATTCAATCTATAAGTATCGTAAATAGACCTGGGAAAACGGTCGGTCGGTCGGGTTTTGGGTCGGATCAATTTCGGTCGGGTCATTTTCGGGTCGGGTCAGTTTTGGATCAGGTCAGTTTCAGGTCGGATCACACTGGGTTTCGGGTAGGTTCGGATTGACCCAACGGGTTACCATAAAACATTAGAATATCCAATCGACTAATTCAACATAAAAATAAAATCATTAAAATGTCTAAAAAAAATCATTAGAGAAATTACATGTACGATTTTCAAAAAATAGTTGGTATGTCAGGTTCATTTAAGTGCAAGAAAAATAGGGGAATTAATACTTATTTTGAAAGACTTGTAAGATACGCGCTTTATAAAAGTTATTTTGTTTATTATAATTGTAACGTTAGATAAAAATGACGTTAAAATTATCTTCACAATTTTCATGTTGGAAAGATATACAACTAACTAAGTACTTATTTCGTCTTATAAGATACGCGTTTTATAATTTAGGGTAGCGACATTCGTTTTTTGAAAAGCTCATTCAAACGTGCGAAACGTTCGTATAAATTATATTGATTTGCTTACTGAAATGTAGAAGAATTAAAAACTCATTTGACTGATTTAACAAGATACATGTATTCAATTAAGATGATTATAATGTCCAGTTTTTAAAGAAAAATAATTACGATGGCTAAAAAGACGTTAAATACGTGTTTTTTTTGAGATCTATTGATGAGTTTTAGGGTTCAAGTGATATACTCAATATGTTGAGATACTTTGAAAACTAAAATTTTATTTGAAATGAATTCTAACATTGAAATTACTCTAAAAATTGATAATAAATCTGTCAAAACGGGTCGGTTTCCGGTCGGGTCATTTTCAGTCGGGTAATTATCGGGTCGGACATGTTTCGGATTAAGTCGCTTTCGGGTTTTGTCGGGTCGGGTCCCGGGTTCATTTTCGGGTCGGATCAAATTTTCCCAGGTCTAATCGTAAATTATCAACTTAGTTCGAATATTTTCTTACGCAAACAAAAGTTCTTCGTAAGATAATTTAAAATCTAAAATAGCACTAGTAAATTAGTAAAATAAAGTAAATATTAAGATTAAAATATACAAGTTTCGTATTTATTAAGTTTAACATTAGATTTCAAACTTATTTTAAGTTCGATAATATGTTGTCTGTTACTCGATAAACATAATACAAATATAACTATAACAAAATCGGTCTCGACACATGTTGAGTTTCATTAAAAGTATCATTGTCTATTTTCAAGATAGATTAGGAATTAAGTTTTTATTATGTTACTTTTATCGTTACTAAGACGTTGTTAACGCCATTTTTTAGTCTATTTTTATTATTTTGCTACAATTTTTTAATGAAAATTTCATCATTACTTTTTTATTTTCATCTACGTATTTCAATTATTCTTTGATAATATTTATACAATTTAAATAATATTTCTTAATTTTTATACAATATACTAATATAATTGTGATATTTTATACTTCGATAACACTCCATTATACATACCACTAATGCATAATTTATTACTACATCTTCTGGCTTAATCATCTTCATCAATTGTTATGAAAGACGGTGTTTTTTGAGAGATCATTTTTAATTGGGTAGACGAATTATATATTTTTTAAAATATTATAAATAGGCATTAAGAATGATATAAGTAGACATTCAAGATATTAAAAATAGACATTAAAAATACAATAAGTAAGCATTAAAAATAATAAAAACAGGCATTAAAAATACAATAACTAAGCATTATTTTTAATAGGCTGGATTAAAATACGTCTGAATCATCTTCATAATTAGGTTATATAAATGTGTTCTAAGTACCCACCTTTAATATTAACTTTATGAGAAAGGTTACATGGGATGATGGGAATAATATCCGTTCTATTATGGGTTTTTATCCTTGTTTTAATGTGTTTTATGAGGTGTTTAGTGCAAAATATTCTAATAGATGAAAATGATCTACAAAATTGTCGTACTTTCTCTAATTTATAATAGTTGTTACATTTTTATTTTTCATGCTATTCAATGCATAATATTAATCTTTAATTTCATATGATAAGAAATTTTTAAAAGTTAATATTATGAAAATATAAATTAAATAAAATTTCAGTTAATTATATTTTATATTATATATGAAAAAATATACACTTCCTAGTCCTTGTTGTCATCGTCTGCCTGATGTCATCAAAGTCCATCATTTGTTTGGAGCTGATAGAATAAACAATATTTTGGCCTTCTGAGTTCGATACATAATGACTTTTGTTTTCTTTACATTAATTATACCAAAACAGCTGATGAGATTAACACATAACTTTTCCCTTAATTCTCCTTATCTATTTTCTTTCCCTTATATTTTAACTCCTCATGCCCCCTATTTGTAAAATGAATGTGTTAACTGTTAAATTATAAATAATACGTGTTATGATCTTTAATAATTTGAAAATTACTTCTTAATAAATATCTTCTATCGTGACACACCAATCAAACTATAAATATAAGTTTTTTTTCCTTTTACAAAATACAAAAATTAGAGTTTTCATAGAAAACACAACTAAATATCTAACATGCAATATAACTTAGTGTGATATTTATGAACATAAATTTATAATTATAACACATTTATTTTATCATATAATTTAAAAAAATTTCGCTAAGTGAAGCATCGAACTACCACATATCATTTTACTTATCGACATGATATAATTTTTAGCTGTATTTATTTATAATCTCCCAAGCAATATATAAACCTAGTTTTAATTTAGTTAAAGAGTTTAAAGGAGCAATATATAATTCTATGAGTACAAATCTTTATTCTTGTTTTCATTAGAAACAAAATGAATGTATCATCAACTACAAATCTTTATTCTTCCTATTTCATCACTATTATAACCAAAATATAGTAGTCAAATTTCCCATCACCATGGAAATTTCATCATGACTTGCTATCAAAAACTCCGAACATTATCTTATATAAACTTAGTTCATATTATTTTATCATGTAAAAATTTTAAAATATAAAATATTTTTTAGTTGACAAGTATAATTAAGTACAATTATTAAAAAATACTTAATTTTTTTATATTATATTAAATAAAATTTATGTATACTAAAATAGTATGACCAGGTAGTGAGAGCGGGAGATACCATTAATTTTACACAAGTTCTGACAGCCTTACCATAAAGGAAGAACAGAGAGAAGAACAACTCGATGATCCGTAAAAACACATATCCAGGTCAATGCTTCAGTTGACCGAATTATACATAATATTTTTTTCTCCTTATTTTTGTTTTGTCCTTACTCGTGGAATGAAATCATGATGTTTATGCTTCTTCTAAGATTTCTAAATTATTTAATAATAATAAAAAAAAAATTGTCTTTTAATTTAATTTTAGTCCTTTAAAAAAGAGACACCGTGATGCAATGGGACTACTTATATCAATGCATTTTGCTCTTTTAGTTTGGTCCTATCTTGGTTTAATTAAATTATTCTATAGATAGTTGTTTTTTTTAATAAAGGGTGACCTAGAAAAATACTCCTAGGAAGATAAGGTGAAAAAAGCATAAAAGAATTAAAGGTAAAATTAAGAAAAGAATATAAAAGGGGTGAAATTAAAGGAAAAGGGTTTTAAATTGAAAAAAATAAAGAATGTGAAGATAATAAAGGGGATGAAAGTAGGAAATAAAGAGTTTAATTAAGTATTTCAACCTCTTATTTTAATGATTTACTTTTCAATTATTCCAAAAACAATATCCCCTTCTATATTGTTATCTTCCAAAACGTTTTAAAAGATTTGCATTGTTATTTTGTATATTAGGTTTCATCGTGGAGGCTTTAGTTTTAATAAGTGATATTATTATGAAAACTATGCAAAAAAAAGACTATTATGTTGAAAGCTTCTATTATTGAACTATTTTACCTGAGTATGAAGCACGTCTCGCAATGAAACCGTCTTTGTAAATATAATATAATTCTTTATCCATATTTTAATCTTATTTTCCCTCAAATAATTCAACCAAAATAAAAATAACTAGAAATCAACATTGTAAAAATATTTATGAAAAGAAGATAGTACCCTCCTTAAAAAATTATTTTAATCATTTAAATCTTTTACTTTGCCTTATTTTTTTATGGAATTATTTCCATACATTTACTAAGAGAAGTTATAAATTGTGTTGACGATATTTAAATGAAATATAAATGTGTGAATTACTTCAAAATAAAATTGTATAATCCATTTCTTAATTAACAATATACCAATTAAATAAGATTATTCAAAATAAATATAAGGCAAATACATAGAAGATATCACTCTATTTTATTTTGATCAAATGCCTCATTTTTTTGGTACCTTATTAATCGCTCGTAGTTTAAATTTTATTTTAGATTTATAAGTTAAAACATAGTAGAATGAGATCTGGTTCAACTCGTAAAAATTTTAATTATATTAATATCAATTTTTTAAAATTTTTAACCAAAATGTCTAGAATTTAAATAACATATCGATAAATATGCAAAATAAAATGTGACATTTGTTTAGATTAATGTCACGTTTATTTTACCTTAAATAATTATCAATCTATAAAAGTTAATTACAATCGGTAATCAGTCACAATTAGTAAAAATGAATTCAATTAATAACTAAAAATTAATTTTAATCAATAAAAATTAATTTTATTCGGTAAAATTCAGTTATAATCAATATAAATAAAAATTAATTTAAGTCAGTAAAAAAAAAAAAAAAAAGAAATATACTAGAGGTATAATGAAATAGTAAAATTTAAGAAAAAGAAGAGGGAAATATAAAGAAAGTGGAAAAATAAGTGGATACCCTGGGAAAGCTGAGCACGCGGCTGTAAAAATAGGCATAGCCATGTCGATCGGGAAGGAGCAAATTTCAATAGACGTCGGCTTTAAATGTGGTGCTGCCGTTGGTAATGCAAGTACTATGTACTTTCGTCATTGCCTTATTTACTCCGTCTTCCTTTACCTTCTCTTCTCTTTTCTTATTTCCTCTTCATTTTTTACAAATTAATATCATCAAATTACAAATTACTATCATCAAAGTATCAAACTTTACAACATTAAGATTAAATTACAAAATTTTAACCATTTTAGTGATCGGAAATTTTAGTTTAAGTGGTCGGAATTTTTTTTCAATGATCGAATTTCTGCCATTTGGCCTGAACGTTATAAACTTTAATTCTTCAGTAGCTATAATTCGCAAAAAATAAAAATTAAGACTTTAATTCTTAAAATTCCAAACATTTTTATGCTTTAATTGACAAAATAATTTTTTAAATTCCACTATTTTTCTATTTTTCTACATACAACAAGCAAGAAAAAATTATTCTTTTGAGATTAAAACTTTTAGTATTTACGATTTCCGGATCAATTTCTATGAAATATAGAATTTATTAACTATGAAAAAGGATTGAAGTTATGATAATCATTATAATTTTACGTATTTAGATTTAATTTGCCATATAAATCTTAAAACACGTAAATTAAATTTAATGTGTAGCTGAAACATGGCAAGAGTAGTAAATTGGAATAAGTAAAGATAAGACAAGTAGATACTCAATACTCCTAACAAACAAAAGCATAACTACAATTACAATAAAATTCAACAATGAAACAAAACAAAATAATAAATACTCGTAGCACATGAAATTAGTTTCATTTATACTTTTTTGTTTTATTTTTCTTAATGAAAATGATATATCTTTTATCCAGTTGAACATGTGAGAACCGGCCGAGAAGTAATTTAAATTGTTTAAAGTATTACAACATAAATCATTATCATGCAGATTTTCTACAATATTAACAATAAATATGATGAATTTTTCTATAAAAAAAAGACAATTAATACACCATTTATGCAATATTAGCTTATATTTTTTTCTTTTCCTAATTATTTTAGATAAATTAGGACCACTGAGTATCACATGAGTATTACTGTAGTTCACTACTTCTATAATAAGTCATAAATAATGATAATAGTATATACGATTGGTTTTTTTTTTTTTTTTTTCAAAAAAGTATCAACATTTTCATGAGAATTTAATTTATTTTCCAAGTATTCATCCGTCTTCTAAGTTTGATATATATTCTTTTTGATCTTTTATGTTTTTCCACTATGGGTTTTTCACACAAATTAAAAAAATAGAGTCTTTGGTTGAAGTGGGTATTATTTTAATCAGATAATAATATGAAATAATGATTGTATTGAAACTATGAAAGAAAATAAATTTAAACAAAAGTAAAATTATAAAAAAAATTGATTTTATTAATGTAATAATGAGGGGAGAGAACTGTACAAGGAGGAAAAGTAACCAACTTTCTAAACTTTTCAAATTGGAAAAGTTTAGAGGGTTATTCTAAAAAAATGATGGAAATTAATCCATCCTACAAAAATTAATACAACCATACATGAACATTCCAAACTCCTTACATTGGCCAATTTACAAATACATGGATTAAAAAGTTAATGGAGACTAATCATAGATTACAAGTATAATCTGAAAAAATGACCTTACAAATTCCAGATCAGCTTATATAAGCTGCTATACAGTACACCAAACATATTAGTTCAAAAATCCTTAACTGTCTACAAAATCTTGAATCATCTTCAAGAACAATAACCACAAAACAACCTTATCAGTTTAAAAAAAAATCGGTGCATCATTTCCTTCCAATGGCTTCAGGAAGTAAGGATGAGGAACAGGGGGCATAGTACTTTGGATCAAATGCATATGATCCAGAGTCATGTTCAGAATCAGAAGAAAAACACAGAACATTGAGGAACAACAGCCACAGCAACAAGATCATCATAAGCCAAGGCTCAGCAATGAGTTAAGGCATTTTATTTTTCAAGAAATGTTGTCACTAAAAGTTAGTGACTCACTTCCTCATGGCACATTTAAAAGGATTGCTCAAAAATACGGATATCATCATAGAACCATAAGAAATATATGGAAACAAGCAATTCAAACCAAAGAAGCAAACAAGCCATACGTTGTAGAATCGAAATACAAAAACTGTGGAAGAAAAAGAGTGGTGGTACCACCAAACATACTTGAGACTAAACCAATGGGCTATCGTACGTGCATTAGAGATTTGGCAACATGTTTAGACTTGGCATCGTCAACGGTTTGGAGGTTGATAAAAAGAGGCGAGATAAATCCATTACACCCCGTTTTAACCGACGCCAGCAAAATAAGAAAGGTGGAGTGGATTTTGGGCCTTATCCAAGATGACACCATTCAAAGACATCCAATTTACAAAGCCATGTACGATTTTATTCACATAGACGAGAAGTGGTTCTATTTAACCAAAAAAACGCAAAGAGTCTATCTAGCACACAAAGAAAAGATCCTGTATAGGGCAGCGAAGTCATCAAAATTTATACCTAAGGCTATGTTCTTAGGGGCAGTTGCAAAGACTAGATGGAATCGATATGGCCAACATACATTTGATGGGAAAATTAGAATTTTCCCTTCCATAAATAGGGTGGCAGCACAAAGAGACTTAAAAAATCGACCAAGGGGTTCAATAGAGATTAAACCAACCGAGTCAGTTACTCAAGAGGTGTATATGAGTATGCTTATACAACAACTCATTCCAGCTATACTAAGAAAGTGGCCAAGTGATGGTCCTTCCATAATTTTTATTCAACAAGATAATGCAAGGGTTCATATCACAAATGATGATCCGATTTGCCAACAACACAATAGGTAAGGTGGTTTAACATTCATTCTTACACAACAACCTCCAAACAGTCCGGATTGTAACATTCTTGATTTGGGTTTTTTTATGAGCATACAATCACTAATGCATAAAAAGATGCCCAAAAGCATGACAAAATTAATAACAGCAGTTGAAGATGCATTCGGAGAGTTACATCCAAAGACCTTAACTAATGTGTGGATCTCATTTCAACACCATTTAAATGAGATTCTAAAGATTACGGGGTGTAATGACTACATACAACCACACTTTGGAAAGAAGGTACAAGCAGACAGTGGCAGGTTAAGGATTCAAGTAAGAATGCCAACACAATTGGTTAGAGAAGCTGTTGCTTTTCTTAAAACCCAAACAGAGATCGACAACAAACACAAACACTAACAGAGAATGAGGATGTTGCACAAACTTCACAGATCATTCATGAAGCATATGATGAAGCAATTAAAGAAACTCGAGGATGATAAACTTCACAGCCCCTCAGTTTATTTTGTTTAAATCATCACAAAAAATGTGACTTTTAAAACTTAGGAGCAACAAAGTGTCAACCACAATCCATATTAATGATTAATGTGTATGTTTTTGCTTAGTCACTTCATTATTTTACATTATTTTAGAAAAAAGCCCCCTAATTCATCATAGAGGTTATGAATCCTCTCAGATTATAATTGTTCATCAACAAATGAAGCAACTAAAGATGCTCAAAAATCAAGTGATGTGTTTAGGTTTAACAAATGCTACTTAACCAAGTAATTAAAGTTATTTTTTCAGAATTAAGAGGTCAATAGTTCTCGACAAAATGACATCACAGGGGCTTGTATAAAAAAAAACCATGAAGAAACAGTCCCAGAACATCAACATAAACCAGAAGAACATCAACATAATTAAAAACCCAGAACATCAACATAAACCAGAAGAACATCAATAAAAGAACAGAACATCAACAAATTTTAACAAACATAAATAAAGATCAACATAAACCAATAGAAAGCAACAACACAAAAACTAACACCAAAATGTCAAGTATAATTCTAAAAAAATGAAAAACAGAACAACCTTATAATCATCAGACACATTTTTTAGGGTTTAATTTAGCCCTAGAAGCAATAACATCTTCATAAGTGTCAAGAACAACCAAATCGAGTTGATCTTCTTTCATATTAGGTGGACTTGAGGGATTTAATTCAAATGGAGAGTCAAACATCCATTCAACAATTGTTGGTGGTGATTCCTTTTCAACAGAAGGAAAAGAAGGCGGAGATTCATAATACATAGATGTAGCATCATCTTTAAGAGACTTGTGATATGCCTCAAGATCTTTTTTTGACCACCTCAAAATTTCATTTGAGTACGAATGTGAACGACCATGAAAGAAAAAAGAACAAAATTCACCATACTCACAGAGACCATCATAAAGAAACGAAGGAAATTGAAGAATCACTCTTAGATTCGTTGTTTTCCATCTCAAAAAATTAAAACTTCAATAAGGTAATGGCGGATCAAGGAATAGGGGGCATGCAATTTCAAAACATTGCCAAAAATCATAAAAAGAACCTCAAAATGTTGAGAATTAAACGATCTGTATTTTGGTCTAGTTAAATTGAACTAAAAATGATCAAGAAACAGGGGGAGAGATGTAAAGAATCGTGAAAATGGTTATTTGAGGAGAGAGAGAGAACCGTCAAAAATGGGAGGGAGAAGAGGAAAATAATTAGGGAAACAGGCCCCAAAAGATTTTTAAGATTCCAAAGCAATAAAACCGGGTACAATAAAGGGTAAGGGGGTTTTTAAGGGGTAAAAATGAATTTTTTTTTCTAAAAATTAGAAAGTATTTTAAAGTGGACAAACATATGAAACTACCTGTTATAGAAACCTTGGAAAAACATAAAAGAACGGAGAAAGTTATTTTATTTTATTTTAATTTATCCACTAAACTAAATATTTTATTTAAATTGATTTTTTAGTTATTCAAGCAAAAAAAAGTGTTAATTCATAATCAAAGACCATTAAGTATGATTTTCTTACTAATATTAGTGTGTCCAATTGAGGTTGTCTCATTAATATTTAGTATTTCTCGTTCTCCAAAAATTACTATTATGGAGTATTAAATTTCACGAAGATTAAAATATAGTAGGATCATTTAAATTGTTTGTGTATATATCAAAGGAAAACTTATCTAAAATAATCCAACACTTTTATGATTTTTATACAATAATCCCACCTATTGATTAACTATAAATAATTTATTTTTTAAAATTTTATTTTAATTTATTTTTTTTAAAAACTAAAACTTGTTATAGCAAGTTATTCGATTACCGAATTTACTCTAGGAAAATACCCTTAAAGTTGGGATTATTTATAGTTAAGCAATAAGTGAAAGTGTGATTATTATAGGAAAATTATAAAAAGGTTGGATTATTGATCTAGATAATTTTTCATATATTAAATGAACATTCGAATGTATGGATAAGAATAAAAAAGTGATAACGACATTTCTATCAAATAAAAGTGTAACAATCTCTTAGACACGTAGAATTCTATAACTCTTATCATTTTAAGGCTGTATGTTAAACCAAATTAGTGTAATAAAGAGAAAGCAAGAAAAGGGTTGGATTTGTGGCATAGTGTTATTAATCAAATCGGATATCCGTTCTATTGTGGCATAAGATAGCAGAAAAAGTGATAATAAATGGTGTGTTGTATTGTATGGTTAATGGAATGGCAGAAGAGGGAGGGACAGAGACAAGGCAAGAAAGGGAAGGTTTTGCAGGAAAAACAGCTCAGCTAGGCATACATTACACAACCTATTAGGCATTGAAAGTAGCCAGTAAGTAGTAAGGTTAAAATTTTAAGGGTAACCCTTCCTCTTCCCCTTCCCCTTACTTTGACGTGATCCTTAGACTTTGTTCTGATTAAACATACCCATCACACTTCAATTTTACCCTTACCATGTCACTCTCATCTCACTGTTACTATTTTCGGATTTGGACTACTTCACTTTGAATAAAGATAATACTTGTGTGGTTAATATTACTAATTGTGGACTTGTTCGTGTTTGGTAATGGATTATTGTTTTAGTAACTATTTCTTCCGTTTCAATCTACTTGCAATGTTTGCTTTTTTATGCACTCCTATGCATTAATTTAATTGTTAATATCCTTATTATGTATAATAAAAGTTATAAAAATTTGATATTAATAATCTTTGCAATGAGACGAATCAAACAAGATCTCACTTGACTTTATTTTAACCTATAGATTATAAACTAATCACAAATTAAAAGTTATGAATGAATAATGTCATTTTTCTAATGTTGCAACTAATTTGGAACGGAGGAATTTAATTATTAAGTTGTATGAGAAAGTGTTAACAGAAATATTCGATAAAAACTATTTATTGATTATAGATTGTTTATTTGAGTAACTGTATTTTATTTTAAGTTTAAAGTAAGTTTTTTGACAATAAATAAGTCATTATCATCATCATACCCAATGTATCCCGCTCATAGAAAACTATGATCAGGGGCTGGGGAGGAAAGAACGACGACAACTTATACCCATAAAGGAGAGTGCGGTCAAAGTTCTTTAAAGAGAGAAAAACCTGCAATTTACAAAAAGAATAAATAGAATACGTATAAATAACTAAAAATAAAGAAAAAAGTAAATAAGGAGGTAAAGAGAGATAAATAAAGGCAATGAACAATAACAAACGATGGGTAAAAGGGATAGGTTTAGTAATCTAAGACGTAAATAAGGCGCCGCCAACTGCCCCTATCCTTGGTCAGGTCTTTGGAGAGGTGAACTTCATGCATTTCACTTTTAATCTGTTCTTCCCACGTTTTCCTAGGTCATCCTCGATTTCTCTTGCCCTCCACAATGATGCATTCGATCCTTCTTACTGGGGCGTCATGTGTCTTTCTTTGCACATGCCCAAAACTATCTCAACCTGTTCTCTCGCATCTTTGCGGAGAGAGGTGCAATCCCTATCTTCACCCTGAACTCCTGGTTTCTTATCCTATCCATCATATTATTACCACACATCCACCTCCGCGTACGCATTTCTGTTACTTCCATCCTCTATTCGAAGACCTTCTTTATGGGCCAACATTCTGTCCCATACAACAACGCTGGCCTAATTGCAACGCGGTAAAATTTACTTTTTAATCTCTTCGAGAACTTTTATCAAAAAGCATCCCGGTTGCTGCTCGCCACTTAAGTCAACCCGCTTGTATACGATTAGTAACGTCTCCATTAATCTCCCCATTACTCTGAATCACCGATCTCAAATATTTGAACTTGGACGTACATGCAACAAGTTCTCCCCCTATGGTCACCTCTGGCTCCCCTATCGATTCTGTCTCATTGAAATTGCATCGCAAGTATTCTGTCTTTGTATGGCTTATGTGTAACCCCTTACCCTCCAAGGCTTCCCTCTACTCTTCCAATTTACTATTAGCCTACTCCTTGGTTTTTGTGACCAAAACTATATCGTTGGCGAAAAGCATGCACCATGGTACGGTTTCCTAGATAGATTTAGAGATTTCCTCCATGATGACCGTAAAAATGAAAGGACTTAGTGTTGATCCTTGATGTAGTCCCACTTTAATTGGGAAAGACTCATGTCTTGTATTACCTCAGTGTACCTTCGTGAAATACCTCTATTCTTGAGGCTATCCCAAACGATGCTTCGTGCTATGCTATCGTACGCTTTCTCCAGGTCAATGAACACCAGATGCAAATTCTTCTTTCGTTCCCTATATTTTTCCATCAGTCTCCTCAAAAGATGAATTTCCTCGGTGGTTGATCTTTCTGGCATGAATTCGAATTGGTTCTCTCTAATTACCGTCTCTCGTCTAATTCTTTTCTCAATCACTCTTTCCCACAATTTTATAGTGTGGCTTAGAAGTTTGATCCCTCTATAGTTCCCGCATACTTGCGCATCGCCCTTGTTTTTAAACAGTGGGATAAGTGTGCTAATCCTCCATTCTTTTGGCATCTTCCTACACCTCGAGATGACATTAAAGAGGTTAGTAAGCCACTGAATTCCCTCCTCTCCTAAACCCTTCTAGACCTCAATCGGAATGTTATCAGGTTCAATTGCCTTTGATCCCCCCATTTTTTTGAGAGCTTCTCCTATTTCCGCGTGGTAATATCAATAATTGACCCATGATCCTGTGTTCTTTGGATGTTTGAAGTTTGTCTAATTTCCTCCTTTAGACCCCTAGTCTCATTGAGCAGTTGGGAAAAATATTAATGCCATCTTATTTTGATGTCCCATTGTCTAAGGAGTACTCGTCCACCTTTATCTTTTATGAACTTCTCTATCCCTAAGTCCTTCTTCTGCCTAGATTTTGCCTTTGCCAACTTAAAAATATACTACTCCCCCTCTTTGGTATCAAGCTTTTGACAAAAGTATTCAAATGCGTGATCTTTTGCCTCCGCTACTGCTTTCTTTGCCCCCCGTTTTGCTTCTTTATACCTCTCCTTCTTATGTGTCCTATCCTCCTCCTCCGTACAAGTCATAAGCTCCTTGAATTTTCTGTTTTTGTCCTTTTTCTTCTTTTGCACTTCTTCGTTCCACCACCACGACTCATTGTACACCTTTGGTTTCCCCGTCGACACTCCTAATGTCTCCTTTGCCACCTTTCAAATGGTTTCCGCCATGGTCGCCCACATTTGATTTGCATCGTCTAATATACTTGGGTAGTTCGACTTCTTGAACTTGTTTAACAAGGTTGCGACCATATCCCCTTTAAGTCTACCCCACATGATCGTTTTGCCTGATCTTTATCTTCTTCTCGGCAATCTTTTTCCTCATACGAAACACTAGTACTAATAACCTATGTTGGGTGGGCATCTCTGTACCCAGTACGGCCTTACAGTCCAGACACAAGCTCCGATTAACCTTCCGTACTAAACAATAGTCAATTTGCGTTGTATACCCACCACTATTGTACGTAATCAAGTGTTCATCCTTCTTTCTAAAGATCGAGTTTGCTATAACCAACTCCTTTGCTAACGCAAACTCAAGCAAGATCTCTCCACTCTCGTTCCTTATACCATAACCAAACCCGCCATAAATTGAGTTATAGCTAACTGCCTCCTTACCTATGTGTCCATTGAAGTCTCCACCTATAAAAACTTTTTCATCGGTAGGGATGGTATCTATAACACTAGTGGAAAAAAACGTATCTGCTGCGTGTCATTTGCTGCGGTTTTTTATATACGCAGCAGTAAATAGGAAAAAGAATTAGAAAAAAAAAAACCAATCAAATGCTGCGATTTCTTCTTAGCCCGCAACAAATAATCCAATCAAATGCTGCGGTTTCTTCCTAGCCCGTAGCATATAATCACTTGGCCACTTAAATGCTGCGGTTTTCTTATTGCCTGCAGCATTTAATACTTTCAAAAACGTGCCTTATAACGTACTCTTCTGTTTCATGCATTAAACATAATACGTTCTTCTTCTTCAAAAAACCCGACCACAATTTCAAAAAACCCTGTTCTTCATCATCTTAGTTCTTGCTCTTCTTCATCATTCTTGCTCTTAACGTTATACCCATCTTCACGCTGCTACTGTTTTCATAAAACCCACATGAAGAATTTTCATAAAACACTCTAACGACTGCTATTGTTTCATCTTCTTCTTCACGCTGCTACTTCTTGGTTCATAAACCCACGACATATTTGTTACTTCTTTTCACTCGAAAAACCCATTAAAACCCACGACATTTTCTTGTTCACTGCTACTTCTTATTCATAAACCCACGGCTGTAACTGTTCATAAATTCGAAATTTCAGACTTTGGTCTTGTTTATCTTTAAAACCCATGAAATTAAGGTATTTTTTCTCTTTTTAATTTGTTAAGCATTTAAGTTTTGCAAGATATTCACGAAAACAATCGAAAATTAGGGCAACTGTTTGTATACTAATTTTGTTTCTCTGTTTTTCGTTGTAGATAACATAACCCACGAAATCAAGTTTATTATATTTATTTTACTAATTTTCAAGTTCATATCTTTATTGTTTAACATGTAATTTAGTGCTAAAGATATCATTTTATTTGTGAATTTTACATTATTCAAGTTTATGTTATTAGTTTGTTAAATATTTGTGTAATTTGTTAAAAATGTGATTTGTTGTTATACTTACGTCTTTAACTATTAGAATTAGAATATTATTTTATTTACAATGTAGTGCTTAATATTGAAGTACGAAGTATAGAATTAGAATATGAAGTATGTATATTTAGGGTTAAATAGGTTTGGTATAAATAAGTATATATTTTTAGGGTTAAATATGTTTGTTATAAATAAGTATATATATGTTAAAAGATGTGCATTAATTTTGTTTTGAATTAATTAAATCACACTAATTAGGATGACAAAAGATCGTTCTTGGATGTATGGAAGCATTGAATCGTCAGAATTTGTTGATGGCGTATTAGAATTTTGTAGTATTGCGGTTGAACATCAAGTTAGGACGGGGGGAGTTGGTTTTTTTTGCCCATGTGTCACTTGTGCAAATGTATCAAAGGTAGATAGTGTTGATATCCTTAGGGAGCACATACTTCGATGTGGGTTTAGGCCTCAATATCATGTTTGGGTTTGGCATGGTGAGGAGGGAGTTTACAAAGAGAAAAGTGTTGTTGAGGACGTCAATAATGTGGCTGATGTCAATGAGGATGTAGTAGATCATGTTGATGGGTATGATTAGACAGATGAAGAGAATGTGGATCGTGTTGATGAGATGATGGAGGGAGTCGAGGATGAGTTAGGAAAACGTCATCGTGTTTTTGACTTGTTGACAGAGGTTTGTTTTGCATGAAACTTTGCACACAACACTATTTGGTATATATTATTGTGTTGAAGTGGTTAGAATTGTAAATCATAGTCATATTCTTATGATCTAATATATTTCTATCCATACGCTTTTAGATACTGATATACAATGCATCTTTTCAGAGACGAAATTGTCCCCGAGATTGAGACCTTGGATAATGAGCAACATAGTCATGACACTTAAGAGGACCAAATTGTAAGATACGAGCATATGGCTGAAGACGCTCCACCACTTAACTATGATTGTGACATTGAAGACGCCCCATCAATGGATGCTCCCACTACCAGTAAAAAAAGAAAAAAGGCGAGGTCCTACAAAAAACCTCAAAAGTCACAGAACCCATGCATTTGGAACACAATGCATTGGGTTAACCCTGTGAAAAATGGCGTAGGCAAGATTTTCATATTGTACGCACGGAACGAGGTTCCAGAGGGTTTGAAGAACTCTCTATGGAATGATACTGTGGTAAGCAACTTTACTATTTTTATTCATTTAGTTTCATTTTAAAATTAATTTAATTGACACTAATAAATATAAATTTTTTTTTGTAGATTTTTTTTCATATCGTGAGCGATGAGGAAAAGAAGAATGTGTTTCTTTTAGCTGTTGCTGAAAGATTCAGAGATTTCAAATCCAAGCTAGTAACTGGCTGGATCACGAAGAAGCGTGCCCATACAACCAAAAAGGTCAAAACGGGAAATGAAGGTGGAGAGCAAGCACCTTCGAAGATGCCCTACGAAATATGGGGTCACATATCAAAGAAGGAATGGGAGGCTTTTGTTGCCAAAAAGAACAACTCCCATTGAAGTTGTAAGTATTCCATATTATATTATAGCTTTTGATTTGAATTTACTTCTTTTGATTCAATCATTAAAATAATAAATGACATTCGATTTCCATTGATAAATTAGGAAAAGCGTGGTAAAGCTTCTGAATCAACAAGCATAGCCCAAAAACGTATGATGAGGTCCAAAAAGAGTGGGTGGATGCGGGTTTATACCCCAATCAAAGTCCAGCCACGCCCCCATCTACGACTACCTCCGCATTCGTGAATACTGCTGCTGGAGATCGGGTGCGGGATTGGTATTGCGGACTTTATTCCCGAGATGCAAGTGGCAAATTTACAATCACTGATCCGGGAACGAAGAAGGTTGCTGATGCTGTGGTGAGTTTTGAAATTATTAAGTATATTCTTGATTTGTTTTGTATTTTTTGGCTTTGATCTACTTATACTAATTGTTATATATGTCACTTTTTATTTGAACAGATGGGCTGGAAGGAAAAAGAAGCTACGGGGGAGTTCACCCCAAGAGGCAATATTGACGTCAAAGCATACATTAACTTCTTTGACTAATTCCCTTGCATCTAAACACACGTTCATTTTAGCTCCATATGTGGAGAAGTAAGTTTTATTTTTGAAATTGAACTTATCTTTTGATTTTTAAGTTCACATAATCTCTAATTTGTTGATTTTAAATTTGCGTTTGTATTTTGCATTTGATACTTTTGGTCATTTGTCCTTTAACGAACATTGTGCACGTCTTCGACCTATTAAAAAAACCTCAAAGCCCACCTCGCAACAAAAAATTCAAAGCGTTGTTGAATGCGTACGTAATATTAATTAGTTTACCAATTTAATTTAATTAAGTGTTTTATATATATATATATATATATATATATATATATATATATATATATATATACATATATATATATATATATACATGTATATATATATATATACATATATATATATATATATATATATATATACATATATATATATATATATATATATACATATATATATATATACATATATATATATATATATATACACATATATATATATATATATATATATATACATATATATATATATATATACATATATATATATATATATACATATATATATATATATATATATATATATATATATATATATATATATATATATATATATATATATATATACATATATATATATATATATATATATATATATATATACATATATATATATATATATATATACATATATATATATATATATATATATATATATATATATATATATATATATATATATATATATATATATATATATATATACATATATATATATATATATATACATATATATATATATATATATATATATATATATATATATATATATATATAGTATTACTTTTCCCATGTGTTTCAGCACAATGAAAAAAGTGCTAGGACAAATGAGATCTATATCCAGAGCCACATTTCCAAAATGAACAGCAGTAAAGGTACACAATGCAACAGTATTTGATTTTATGGATTTTCAAGCTTCTTTTGGACTTTCGCGCATAAAGTAGTTCAAAACCTTGTTTGTTTGCACACAACTTGGCACACAACACTATTTGGTATATATTATTGTGTTGAAGTGGTTAAAATTGTAAATCATAGTCATATGTTAGAAATTAGTTGGTAAGTTGCGATTTTATGGGTTTTTAAGTGCTTTTGGCACTTTCGCGCATAAAGTAGCTCAAACTTAGTTTGTTTTGCACGAAACTTGGCACACGGCACTATTTGGTATATATTATTGTGTTGAAGTGGTTAGAATTGAAAATGATAGTCATATGCTAGAAATTGCGTGTTAAGTTGTGATTTTATGGGTTTTTATGCGTTTTTGGCACTTTCGCCCATAAAGTAGCTCAAACTTGGTTTGTTTTGCACGAAACTTGGCACACAACACTATTTGGTACATATTATTGTCTTGAAGTGGTTAGAATTGAAAATCATAGTCATATGCTATAAATTATGTGTTAAATTGCGATTTTATGCGTTTTTAAGTGTTTTTTAGCACTTTCGCGCATAAAGTAGCTCAAACTTGGTTTGTTTTGCACGAAACTTGGCACACAACACTATTTGGTATATATTATTGTGTTAAAGTGGTTAGAATTGATTATCATAGTCATATGCTAGAAATTACGTGTTAAGTTGTGATTTTATGCGTTTTTAAGCTTTTTTGGCACTTTCGCGCATAAAGTAGCTTAAACTTGGCACACAATACTATTTGGTATATATTACTGTGTTGAAGTGGTTAGTATTAAAAATTATAGTCATATGCTAGAAATTACGAGTTAAGTTGAGATTTTATGGGTTTTATGTTTTTTTGGCACTAACATTGATTTTCTCTTAGTGCTTTCGACAACCTTCTAATTCCGTTGATTGCGGCTACTACACTCTCAAATACATGAACGATATCTTAAAATCCGTGAAGGAAGTTGGAGTCGAAAACATAGATGCCGTAAGTATTTGTTACGTTCTTAAATTATAATATTATTTACTATTATTGGTAAAATCTAATGTTTATGTATCTTTTAATTTTATATTATATTATAAGTTTTATACGACATTCCAAGGAAAACACGCCCTTTGAGAAATGGAGAAATGTGGGAATTAAAAGACAAGATTGTCGCGTATCTTGCTAATTTTTGTTCTTGGTAAATTGTAATTAGTTTAGATTTTTAGGACTTTAATGTATATATTTGTATGTACATATTATTATATTATATATACGATCGATAGTTTATTATTACAAAGAGATTATTGGTGATTATTGGTGATTATTTGTGATTATCATTGGATTATTGGATTAATCATTGTTTATTACATTGTACATTATTATTGGATTATTATTAGTATTAAACAAAAAAAGAAAAAAAATTATAATATATGCTGCGGGCCTCCATAAAACCGTAGCATATAGTTTAAGACTATGTGCTGTGGTTTTATGGAGGCCCGCAGCATATAGTCTTAAACTATGTGCTGTGGTTTTTTTGTGGCCCGCAGCATAAGGTGCACTTTTCTGCTGCGGTTTAAAACCACAACATTTAAAATAGGCCATCTGCTGCTATCACTAATGCTTGGGGCCAAAACCGCAGCATATTATGCCTAAAAAAACCGCAACAAATGAGGTTTTTTCCACTAGTGATAAGGTCACCTAGGTTATCCCAAAACTCGCGTTTGACTTCCTCATCTAGCCCAACTTGCGGCCCATACGATCGATATGACCTCTTCTCCCACTACTATTCTAACTAGCATAATCCTATCATTGCACCTCCTAACTTCTACCACTTACTTTAGGATATCATTAGCTACAAGAATACCGACTCCACTTCGTTTTCCATTCAAATCTGCATACCATAGCTTATAACTCTTTAAAATGCTTGCTTTTTACCCCTTCCACCTAGTTTCCTAAACGCAAGCCACTTGAAATTTATCAGGGATGGCTATTCAGTGTGTTTCATAACATAGACTCAATTTGAGAATTATGTTTCTATTATAATTTGAGGATAATTTGTCCAACTTCGTATCAAATTCAGTTTTAAATTAGATTCATTTTGACATTTGACTTTGACTTTGTCCATATATTTAGTTTTCAATTTATTTTGGATATATTTATCTTTTTTTTTATTGATAGACGTATATAAGTAACCGTTGTTTATGTGTTCATCAATAGTGGTTGAGTTATGAGATTCTATCATAGAAAATATTTTCTTGAGACTCCGATGCTATTAAAACATTGATGAGCCTATTCAATAGTGGACACCATTATCTGTGAATTTGCACGTTTTTTAGTAAAAATTTAGCAAATAGTAACCAATTCGAGTTATTAAGTCCGATTTATGTTTATTTGTTACGTAGAATTTACACAAATTTCAATTATTCAAAAAAAATAATTTTGGTGAGTTTTCATATTTTTTAATGAATTAAATTCTCAAACAAAATGATATTGTAATCCAACATTGTTGGAGATTGGAGTCGGAGCCGAGTTGAAAAAATTACTAAATTTTATTGAAAGCAATATCTAATAACTTTTCATTATTTAAAGTAATCTAAGTCATAAGTAAACATTAATTCATCCTCTATTTTTCTTAATTACTACATAATAACCTTATGATTTAATAAAAACTATAGTGAGAATGGGGTGAAGTCCTCATCCTCCCATTTAAATCCTCAAATCCTCATCCTCAATTCTTGACCTTATTTTTTCATCCACTTGAAATTAGATGGACCCACCAAGATATAATTTTCAGTACTTGAAACCTCATAAATACTTACTCTTACAACTATATTCCAAAGTATATGTATGACAAAATTTAGTTTTTGGTATATTTGTGTAGGCAACGTGAAAGTATTATACTACTACTACTATAATTTATTACTACAACATTTTCTACCCATCATTTGGAGATATTTTTTTTGTATTTATCTATTTTCTGAGTCCCATCAAATTTAATCAAAAGACATTTAGAGAGTAAATTAAGAAAAAAAAGACAAAAATTAATATTACTAAGCTAGTGAGACACACATGTTGATAACATAAAAATATAAATTAAACTATGAATGAAAATCAAATATAAAAATGAGGCAGTTTTAGTACGATAAATTAAAAAGAAAAATACGATAAATTTAAATTTAATGGATAATGGAGTATTTTTTTATTGTTTTTTTTGATTATATGGTAAACTGAGAGAAGATAAGATGAGATTTGATGTTAATGGTATATTTTATGATATACTCTCTCTGTTCTTTTTTGTTCTTCAGGTTTATTTTTTGCATAGTTTTCAAAGTAAATTTTATACTTTAACATTTCTAAATATACATAATAAAAATTTATAAAAAATACATGATAAAAAAGTATATATTAAGACGAATATAACGAAATCTCAAATGGATATATTTTATCTTAAATATGTGTGAAAAACATTAATTAAATTTTTCTCTCCTTAAAATAAAATATTTCAAATAGAAAGAACACAAGAAGGAAGGGAGTTGAAGTAATTTAGTGGTTATTAATGAGTAATTCACAAAATTTGTCTCTCTTGTACTGACATCTGACAGTATAAGGGGTATGTATGTATGTATGGACAGTGAAAATGAATGATGAATTGGTGTTCTTTATTGTTCCGATGGCTGAAATCATTATCTTTTATTTTGTTGCATACTACTTACTAGTAGATTATCTTCAGTTCTAAAGATTTTTCAGATCAATTTGTTGATAAGTGAAGTAAATTCGGGACTCTTTCAACTTGCATATATCACCTCTAATTTCAACTTGTATGTATATTTATTTTGTTATCTATCTTCGAGGATACCACTAGAAGTTTGCAAAACTTTATTTTTACGCCAATTTTTTTTTTTTTTTTTATAATTTCTCCAAATGATAAACATGTCTATGTTAATAATGGTTAATTGAATGGTTTATGGCAAATTATAAAAATAACAACCAACACTAAATAAAGGTAGAAACGTGAAAATGGTGAATTAAACGGAAATTGACAAGAATTTAACGAAAAATGCTACGACAGTTAGATAAGGCATAAACTGAATACTACCCTGTGAAAAAATCTTACAAAAGTGCTATCATTGGCGTTTTATGAAAATTCAATGCTACGTGAAATTTTTCTATCTTTAATCATTAATTTTAAGTGAGTCAATTATTCCTAATTTTAGTACAATATTAACGCTATATATGAGGATAGTCAACACTACAATTGCATTTTATGACAAAAAGACTTTACGATGTATATGAGGAGACAAGAGAGAAAGGAAATAAAGAACTAGCATTCACTTATTTGAATACCAATACGAGAAGAGAGAGAAACAAAGGGAATAGTTTTAAAAGAATGAATTTTTTTTCACCGTTTTAAAAAAATAAATCTTTCCATGTTAAGTTTTTGATTCTAAGAAAATTAAGAGTTAATCCAATGACAGATAATTTTTTAATTACAAAAAAGATTTAATTATCACCATTCACCACGTATAGAAAAAGTTAATAGCATATCCCGCTAAAAAAGACTAATTAATTAAATAATAGTAACATTACAAATTAGTAAATTAAAATTTATGGTATTCAAACACTAACGGCCCGTTTGGTAGATGGTAATAAATGACGGTAATGAGAATGAAAAACTATTGTAATTTCGGTTGAAAAATCTGTTAGCTACTTTGATGGTTATGTTTGTCCAACTTTAATCATTTTATTTTTTTTCATAAAATTAATTCCAGTACATTACCATTGGGAGAGGTGATATTAGGTGGTAATAAAAATTTGTAAACAAAAACACTTTTTTGTAATCAAAATTTCATTACCATAGAAATGATATGAAATTATAATGAAATTTTATACTATAAATTATTTTCATTATTTATCACTATTTAATACCACAAACCAAAAACAGGTTTCTAAAGACTAGACAGCTTCATAATATATATGGCTGTCGGGATCACCTGGATCTGTAGAGTTACTGATTAAAGTCTACTTAATAAAACTAGAGACAAAACAAACTGTTTATACAGGAACTAAAAGCTAAAACGACACATAGGTGGAATTTAAGCAGTGAATCAGCAAAAACAGTGCACTGTAGTCGTACTCTTATATTATCATCTTTTAAAATACCTATTACATTACTACTGCTATTCATATATTTATCATTTCTATTTATTTTATATATTATGGCTAATATATAAAAAAAAAATATAATTAAGTTGGCTTTTATTTAAATCATTTAATTTTATATTTTTATGATATTAACTTTATAGGAGTAATTTTTAATTATACATAATTTAATATGTAAATTATCAAATATAAAAAGTTAAATATAATAAATATAAAAAAATAAATAAAATATTAAGTATTATCAGCTGTAATCTGAAAGAAAGAGAGTAAAAAAAGCAATAAAGAAGTTAAAAAGGAATGATCTCCTAATGATGAAGCCCTAACCACAAACAACCAAATTCTAATGAACCCAGCTGGTTTGCATAACACACAAAATTAAGATTTAAGAGTATTTATATTTCATCATCATTAACAATATTACTGCTTTATTTTTTTTCCATTATTTTTGAGAAGTCAAAAGAACCCCACTGACCTGCCCAACATATTTTCTCTTTTAGATATTCAATGTTGTATGTTGCTACTACACACAGTATTAAGTTAGTAAGACTATACTCTATTAGTAAACTGTAGACATCAATTATTAAAACACCTTTTTGGATATAAAAATTAAATAAAAGTAATAAAACCGTATATCCATTTCTTCACCAACATGTTATTAGGAGTGAAAATAGACTAATCATCTAACTAATTCACATATATATTATATAGCATATGTTTTAAATTTTCTTTTTAAAATTTATCCTTTTAGGATTTAAATTGAACTTAAATTCGACTGACTAAAAATTTTAGGATCTAAACCTGTCAAAATGGATCCAAATCCATGAACTCAAGTTGGATCTAAGATACCTCGCTATCTCTAGTATTACTTAGTGAGAATTACTATTTTTTGAAACTGTAAAGATGAAATTATTTTTTTTTTTGTAAAACAATTTTTTATAAAAAAGATTCTCCATATTATTGTTTACAATTGCAATTGAAATGAACTAAACTTGTCAAGCAGTGAAAATGAGATATTAAAACAACAATAGTCGGTTTTTCTTTTAATATTTTAACTCAATTATTCAAGTGTATTCTAGTATTCAATTAACAGTAAAATATGAGGTAAACATGGAGATTGTAAAGACAATAAGAACGATAGTTGACCAGAACAATCACATATTCATTTAACGGTTGTATATTTTCTCTTTTATCTTTGTGATAAAGACTTAATTTCATCAATCAATATCACAAATATTAAAATGATTAATTTTGGTTATAAAATATGTAAATCACACTTTTCTACCATACCCCAACCAATATTTATATAGAAAGCTATATACAAATATTAAAAGTAAAAAAGTTTGTCAAATAAATTAAAAGTCCTAACATCTTTCTTTTGTTTATACCAAAAAAATTTGAAATAATGATTTTCCCACTAACAACTGCCTCTTGGATCTGTGTAGCGTGGGACCCATTTTCGCTACTTTGTCCTGGATCTTTGTCCTTTGAGAGGGAATTTATACAAATACTTGTACAGTTCTATTAGTAAGAAAAAAAGATTAAGGGGAGATCCATTATGGTAAGGGGAGATCCATTATGGTCAGGATATGATTTGATAATAATCATTGGATCAGTTAAAATAGAGTGTTTTTAGCTGGATCTAACGCCACCTTGTAATTATTTATACTACTAATTTTTTACATTAATCTTATTGCAATTCTTGCTTTGACACTTTCATTTCTACAAGTGCATTATCACCATGCTATGAGTCAAACTGTAAAGTGTAAAGTTTTATTCTACATCCCCACCAATAATAAGAGCAAAAAAATTAAAATTTTAAATAAATAAAAAATTAAATAACATGATTTTCTGTAGTGCAACACTAAAATAGAAAGTAATCATAAAAATTACAACCCGTCTTGTATGAGACTATCTCATGATAAGACGACCTCAAAACAAGAAGCTCATAAGCTAAAAGTTTTTATTATTTGGATATTTGATTCAAGTATGAGGCATATCTCACAGTGACACCGTCTCATACAAAAATTTGTGTAAAATTTATTGTGGATGGTATGAAATTTAAAGATTTCAACGACAAAATTAAAGGAAAAGCAGATTAACACAATCAACAATTTTGAGTCAAATATACTTTTAGTTTTTTTAAATTGGCTATATTACAACTAAAAAGTTTTTATTTTGATTTACGTTATGTAGCAAAATCAAAAGAAACGAGGGATTGTGATGAAATTCTAAATAGATTGAAATCAATTTTTACTAGAACAGTTCACACATGATTACTTACCTTTTATATCATGTAACATGAACTAATTGAAGGTACATATTTACCATATATAATGTCAAAAGAAAGTGGTTTTAGTTACCTTCTTGCTTTCTGTTAAAGAATAGGCTGACTAATTGTATGATTGGTGAAGAGTAGGTTTTATATAGTACAAAAATCCTTTAAACAAATTAACAAGGTTTTACTCAGTACCATAACACACAACACGTGTTTAATAAAAAAACGTCCAAAAATGTTAAAATTATTGTTTGTTCGACATTAATATAATAAAAAAAACATTACAAAAGTGAGTTAAAAAAATGAATAAATTGAGTTTCTCCTAAAACATGAGTTGTAACAATATAAAGGCAAGTTAACCTAGACAAATGGATCAAGTTAACAAAGCTTCATACCAAACAATAAGTAATAAGCTTAACTAAACTAATTTTTTTTTAAGATCTAAAAATCTTATAACAAACAGGTCCATCATCTTAACAGTACTTTCGATGATCTAACGTATATTAGAGCGTATTGTTAACCACTAAAGAGAGGCGTTTGTAATGTGATTAAAGTTTATAGAGGTATGTCGACTTTTAGAGACAAAATTTGTGACGGGATTGGGATCGATAGAGTTTTGTAGACCCCTAGACATATTCTTTCAATTTTAGAATGAATGATAAGTGAGGTGTATGGTTTTGAATATACAAAGAATGACAAGGGGCAATATTCAACCAAAACTAACTAAATTGACTACCTGGCAAGATGAGGTGCACAAAGTCCTCTCTTAGATCCAATTGGTATTGTTTGTTATTAATAATTATTACCAATATTTCCTAATAATAGTACTAAAAAATACACAATGTCAAACATGTTTCAGTGACACAAATTCTTGGGTTTCAAACAAAGGTTTTGAAAAGTGTAGAAAAACTTTAAAGGGTAGAGAAAATAGTACAATGTACATACTCCACTCCTCAAACTTCTCATAAAGTCATCCTATCACTTCTCAACTAAGCTTTGACCCTTTTCACAACAACATTCAACTACTATGTTGGACTAATCTTAGTGGGAACATTAGAATATTGTAAGAGTATAGTAATATATAATATACTTCATTCGCTTCATTATATTTGTTATACTTGACTTTTTATGCAATTCAATGTATTATTTTGATTATTTATATTTTGAACTATGCACATATAAAAATTAAAAAAATTATATTATGAAAATATTCGAGTAGACAATTCATACTAGATCCCACATGACTATGTTTTTTCTTATATATTAGCCGCAATATATAAACTAAACTTGAACGATAAATAGTGTCAATAACTATAACGTAACAACTATTTGAGAACAGAGGAATTATACACTTCTATCCCATTTAATCTATATCATTCGGGATTATAGTATAAAAGTTTTTCCTCCTAAATAATATAGAATGAGTGGAACACAATACTAATATTTATTCTTTATATTAACTTTTCTTTTTGGAAAAATAAAGTACTTAAGAATTAATGGCAATATGGCATGTGCTTTTACCATAGGGAAAATATATTCAAAATTGAATGTGACATTACATACACAATTCTTACCCTTTGGTTATTTTTCCCCATTTTATTTGGCTTTTCTTTTATTTTCCTCATATTTTGTTTGGGGAATGATTTTTCCTTTTCCTTTTGGCATAGTTGGATGGTCAAAAGGGAGTGCAAAAAAGCATATACTTGAGTAGATGACTAGAAAGAGTATGATTCTAAAACACAAATTTGCATGATGAAAAATGATAATAATAATTCATAGTTTCTTCCATGTGATTAATAATTGCAATGAGGTTTTGCATGCGTGCTACTGCTGCCTAAACCTAACCTTGCCTTCTTGAGTGCTATCATAACTTTATTATCTTCCTAACTTCTTCATTAAGAGTACAATCAAAAAAGAGTTCACACATACTACAATTTGTCTAATGTACTTCATTTCTATTTCTTCTGTCTTTACGAGTTTACTTCTAATAATGACAAAAAACAACCCGTCTAGTCTCTCACGTTGATCTTTCAATGTATCAAAATCAAAAGGGCAGAAAACGAGCATACAAAAGAAATGTGGGTTCTTAGTGCTTAAAAAGTGTAGAAAGAAGAGAGGGCTATAAATATACTAGAAGTATATGTTGGTAGTTTCACAAGTTTGTCAAAGTTTTGGTAAGACTAGACAAGCCTATAGCTATTATTATTAGGACCAGTTCAATGACAGAATCATATTTTTTAAAAGGAATGGTCGGCTATTCAATCTTATGAAAATTACAGTCCAAGACTTTGTGTATCCAATTTCTTTCCATGAAAATTATATGTTAGTAATTTCACAACTATATGTTAGTGGCTCATAGTGCAAAAACAATGCCACATTGTGTCGCATCAGCCGTATAGTAAAAGTTTTCAAAAATACGAACTGATATTCCCACGTTATAAAGGTGTTAAAAAAGCACATTTTCGGCAGTATCAGGGGAGATCTTATGATATCAACCAATATTTAATCGTTGTGATTGCCGCATTACCATTCTGTTACCGTGATACTCTTTCTGCACTATGGTTGGGCTGGACTGGGCAGGGTTGCTGCGGTTTTGTATTGGTTTTCACAGCAACATCTGAAGCATGACTTTCAAACTTCATATAGAAGTAGTTATTTATCTGCAACTCCAACAAACCTTTAAAATAAATCTCCAGGACATTTCAGGTTATGTCATCCATGATTCAGACAACAATATTCAATAACAACTAACCTTGAAGGCCTACTAATGAAATTTAAACTCTTTTCACCAAAGCAAGTCTATCTTGAAGGCATTCCAACTACTTTATACTACTGATTATGGATATGTCACTAGTCTATTTTGAGTCAAATTCCTGGTGTTACCTAAGCAAGAGTTAGTTTTAAAACAATACTCGTTTGTTCTGGGCGAATTGCTACATTTTACTCTCCCACATCACATCTTTTTATAGAAAGTATACCAAGGACATATAGCTAGAACTGATTCACAAGATCACCCCCAAATGGTATCCCTACCATCGGTAAATTTCAAAGCCAAAAAGGGTTTTGACATTCCGTCACAGTAAATCTTGTTTCTCCTAAGGCGCTAGTGGACATTTGGATCCTCAGCAAGACTAGCGGAGACTAGATCAGTAAGAGAACTAGGGAAGGGATTTTTGAAACGTTGTAAAAGAGCTTCTAATACGCTCTCCAGAGGTCCTATCACACCTCGCAAGAGCGCTTTACTAGTGGTTCTCATACTAAATCTTTACAAACCTCAAAGTGTTCTATGCCCGAATTTGCAATATCAGATTTTTACGTTGAGAAGAACATAGTTTTGCAATATCAGATTTTTTGTCACCTCATACAAAATCTTTATAAACCATAAGGCTACATATAAGTCATACGAATATATTTTTATTATTAGCTACGCTAGTATGAAATTTTACTAATTCACACCAAATGACCAAATATTAACAGTTGCAAGCAAGCGAGACATGTACTATATGTACTAATGTTCTTCATCCCCAAAGCAGCTTCACAGCTATTATGCATATATTTAATAACCCGTTTTATGTAAGAAAGAGGTTACCCTTACAAGCAGGTTGTTCTGTCACTTTCTGAACCAAACCCACATTGTCTTCAGTACGCTGGCGGAGGATAAATTCCAGGGTAATTTCCTAAAAAAATGATGATTAAAATCAGTGGACAGAAATGAGGTGACGAAAAACAATATCCAAACAAGAGAAGGAACAAACCTGAATGTGGATACGATGGAGCATGATGAGACGGCGGATATAATGAAGGATACGCTGAAGGTGGTGGTGGGTAAGCAGATGGAGGAAATGTTGACTGGTTTGGAGGTGGAGGATAAGTCGACTGATTTGTAGGTGGAGGATAAGTTGACAGATTTGGAGGTGGAGGATAAGTTGAGTGATCTGACGGTGGAAGATATGTTGAGTGATCTGGCGGTGGAGCATGAGTTGACCGATCTAGAGGTGGAGGATACGGATAGGACGGGTACGATGATGGATTATGTGGATATGGATATGGTGAAGAAGACGGATATGCAGATGATGGGTGAGGATAGGCTGTCGGTGGGGGGTGATAGGCAGTGGATGGAGGAGCTGAGTAGGCCGAGGCTGGACTCATATGAGATGCAAATGCTGCTGGTGGAGCAGCGTAAGCATAAGGTGGGGCTGAAGGAGCGGAACTGGCATTCGGCTTCTGCAGTGAAGTAAAGTTATCTCTTATATTACAAGGAAAAACACAATCGTAAAGATTTCAAAATAAAAGTAACTTACATTGGCATTGGCAAAATGCATTATTAATTTAACTTCTCCGGCATATCTGTCGTAAGAAAAAACTGTAAGGTTGACAAGTCACTGATGATTAATCTGATATAATTTAAAAAAAAAGTAGATGAAGCAACATTTGAAATGAAATAGGAAACAAGGCCATCACCATCACTAAACTGCAAAAACAATGTTCTTGTTGATATTACTCACATTAGAAAAATGTTAAGTATATCGAACATCCTTTTTCTTTCATATTAGCAATAAGAATCTGTTATGTGGCCTGATATAGTGCTATTTCTCAATAAACGTCAGGATTGTGTTTTTAAATTTTTGCCTCATTGCAAATGAAAAAGAGAGAACATTTATAAAGAGGATTAACAGCCACAATGCTAGGTTTTGAGTAGAGTTTCTCGCTTGAATCCATGTGTCTTTGTGAGTGAAGTTAGAGAGAATTTTATGGGTATTCTCATCAACACTACAATCATCAATACAGTTAGCTACTCCTTATTTGGATGAGATTTATGGTCTTCAAGTGAAGTTGCATGAAGGATTTTCCCACCTTCCAAAATTGGTTTGTCCATCTTATTCTTCATCTTCCATTGTTGTTTCTTATTCATTAGCTCATCGATACTTTATACTTTGATCATGTGTATGCGAACACTTGAATGTGGACACAGTAACCCTAAACTAAATCATATACTTGCAAATGACAACCCTTTATAATAAGATGTATAGAGGAAGTCAAACATACCCAAGATCCACCCACTAAACTTGTAAGCAATCTGATAGGCAAATGAATATATTGAACAACAAAGCCAAAAGCCCTATCCATTTAATACTAATCTACAATTAATAAAATCAATTTCAATGATCAATACATATATATTCAACCTCTATTCCAACATATGTATTGTATAGGCTCATGTAAATCCCAATTGTCCCTATCAATCTTCACTCCTTTTCCTCTTCTAAGCTCCTCAAAATTCCAACAACTTCGCACATTTTTTTCACATGTAAAACCAACATAAAGATTTTCTTTCATTTTGGCTTCAAAATCTAAGACACCAAAACACTTTCTTATATCTTCATTTTGAATACTATCCTTTAGGATATATCAATTCATGTGTCTTAATATAAATACATCTCAGCTACCCCCATCTTTCTAAAAGGATCTCTTTTGAAAATCCAGTTGACCTACACAATATAATTGATTAAACAGCAGTGCAATAGAATTTTCCCTTTACCCTATGAGTGACACACCTTGATTGCAGAATATTTCGGTCATAACACTATTTGAGCAGTTCACATTAAATCGTATGCTCAACATGTTGATCACTGTCTTTGTTCTTGTGAAAATTTGAGCCAAGGTTCTTGAAACACTCGTTACTATTATCAATGAACTAGCCTCAATAAAGAACTAACTTAAATAATGAGAAGCCATTTAATTATTTTAAACTTTATATATGCAACTGTATAGTTCAAGCAAACATTCTTCACAACCTTCTCGTCTATTACTAAATTTTCATTTTTTTGCATCTAAGGTTCTTTACACCGCCTTAATCAACATATCAGTGTAAAGAAATATATCCAGATCATGCATTCTTCATGAACCTGAAAAAAATACACTCCGTTTTTCATAAATCCTCTAAAATACTTTTGAGTTCTGACATGGAGTAATCAAAATGGTATCATGGCCAAACATTCCATACCGCAAACCTGATAATCTACTTAGGAATAGAAACCATAAGATTGTTGCACCAAGAACTCAAATAAAACTCTTACAGTATGTACATGCAAACATTGTACAAACAAAAAATTCTCAGATTTCGTTTCCTTTGTAAACCACTGAATATCACTAGTCAATCACCTGACTACTGATCCTCTATCTGCCTCTAATTAAAGACTTCACTAGGTGTAGGTCCATTCCAATCCCCACTAGACATGCCAAGACTATCGATGAACAAAAAGGTATCTTCCACTGCGCATCTAGGTTAATATACTCTCATAGTCTCATCTACACATTGCAATTCTAACCAAATCTAGAACTACTCAAAGTCTCGAAGAATTGAAAATGATCCCTTAAAGTAATTCATTTATTGATATCCTCAAAATGAAGGTCTTATTATTTTCTTATTTTCATTTTGCAGCAAGGCACAAGCAATGAACTCACAACTAAAAAATCGATATGGTTTGACTATATCTATTCCACACTACACAACATAAGCATGATTATTTACTTATATCCCATAGACCTCCAAAAAAAAACTCGTTGAGTGGACTCAATAATCAACTGTTGGAGGTTGATAATTGTAGCTTAGATATGCATGGTGTTGGAAGGGATTCATTGGAGTTGTTGGGAGCTTGATGTGTTGGATGCTTCATATGTGCGTCAAGCTGCTGTACAAAGATGCTCGGACGAGCTGAGCTATGCTCAAACGAGCATCAAGTAGGAGCAACGACTGCCTGTTGGGCATCAAATAACACTTTGCTCAGATGACCACCTTACCGTTTGAATGAGCAAGCAGCCTACAGCACGAGCAACTTTGGGTGAGCAGATCATCACCTGCTCATTCAAGCAGGCCTTGCCCTCAGGCGAGCTGCAACAATTCTGCCTGTCTCGTGCTTAAGCGCTCAGACGAGCACACTGCCCCTGTCCATGTGTGTTTTGAGAATCAAACCCAATTTGATTCTAGGGGTATAAATACCCAAAGCCTCATCGAACTCAAAAGGAGACAGCATGTGCCAAGAAGATTGAGAGCCACAAAGCTAGGGATTGAGTGGAGAGTTTCTCACAAGAAATCCTTGAGGGTTTGTGAGTGTAATTAGTCCAAATTTTCGGCTGTAATCTCTTGCAACACTACAATAATAAATATGATTGGCTTTCCCTAAGGATGGGTTTTAGTGTTCAAATGGATTTGCTTGAAGAATTTTCTAACCTCCCAAAAGGGATTTGTATTTCTCTTGTTCTTCGTCCTCAATTGTTGTTTCCTGTTCATTTACTCTTCAATTGCTATTTCTTGATCATTTACTCTTCAATAGTCCATACATCGATTGTGTGTGTGCGAAGTGCAAACACTAAATTAATTCCAACAAAATTTCACATATTGATCACGCTCCTAAAAATACTTCATAAATACCCTTAGTTATTCGAGTTTGTGTACTTATATTAAACACAGACAGACGAGGGTAGTATACATAAAAACCCATGAATTCAAACCAAATTAAAGTGTCGTCTAATGAGGGCACATGGGCATAAGAGGTGATATGATTCATTATGAAGAATCCAAGTAGCAGAAACAAGGGCTTCTTCCATCACATAAAATTGGCTTAACTCACAATCATTACATGGAAGAATATAGTACTCTAACATCAACTGAACTTATAATTCATGGCCAAAGTAAGCCTTAAAGAGACATAAGACAACCATACATACCGTCCCGTTTTTGTCTGAAGAGTCCATGATCTATCATCAAAGCCCCTAGTAAGAACATCCTGAATTTGAACTCTACAATCAAAATTAACAAAAAAAAAAAAAAGAAACACTTAGAAATCCATAATCAAAATCACATCCGAAAAATCAAAATTGAAATGTTATAAAAGAAACTTACTTTCCACTGCCAATAAAATCATCAAAAGTAAGAGTATTGCTATTCCATACAACAACATTAATTTCCCTAAGCCCTTCAATTAATGTCAAAACAAATTTCTCTTGAAACACCGGGTTTTTCCCTCCATCTGCACAATCAAAAAGGGAAAAAAGAAAAAAAACCCATTTCAATCAAACAAATTTATCAATCAAATTCAATTAAAAAAAAACCTAGAACATAAAATCCAGCAAATTAAAAAAAAGGGAAAAAACCTGTGCAGGTACGGGTTCGAAACTTGGTGCTAGCATATTCAATACAAACATAAGGATCTTGTCTTGAAATCCATTCTGTATCTTTTAATTTGAAACACCCAACAACTGCAAATAATAATAAAAATAATGACGAAAGAGTCGATTTTTATAGAAAAAGAAATAATCTTTTTTGACAGATAAAAAAAGCCAATTAATTAATTAAGATTCACATTGATTTGAAGAGAAAAAGAATCATAAAAAAGATGCAAATGAAGATTAAGAAAGGGAATTTTGACCTGTAAGTTCTAGCAGTTGACCTTGGATACCAGAGATCGACATGGAAATGAAGAAAGGTGTGTTATTTGTGAAATGTTGTTGACTAAATCCTTATGAGAAATATGTACCAGTTTTTTTTTTGGGTGTATATACTTTGAATTAGTCTTCTTTAACTGGGAGTATTTTTGAGTATTGTATACGGTACTCGTCTTATGAGTTACTCACTCGTTACCGGATACTTGCTATATATTTTTTTTTATGTAATTTGATGTATATTTTGATATTTTTTAGTAAATGAAAAATTATAAAAATTACATATTAAAAAATAGATTTTAAGATAAAAAAATAAAATATCATATGACTATATTATTTCCTATGCATGAGTTGAAATTGTCGAAACAAGATTGAAGATGAATAGTACTACTATTGAAATGTAGCGAGTATTATGAAATTAAGGAAGCATGACTTATGAGCTGACTCTTTAGTCCCTCTAATACGAATGAGAGAAATATAATAATTTTTAGAGAAAATTGTTAAAAATATATTAATTTTTGATTGAGCCGTTAAAAATATTTTTAATTATCAATTATTTTTAAATAAACGAATGTATTTGATATAATTGCAGAAAATAAACCTAACTGTTGTTATACTTATTTTTTAGTTCTTGACTCACAAAGAAGTTTTGTTGATAGTTATAATTAATTGATGAATTTATTTTAGCAAATATATATATAAGATGAATTTATTTAAATGTAACTAATAGTGAGTTTATTTTCAGCTGATGAAACAAATATTGATTTATCATTGACACAATTTTATAGTGTTGTAATGTATTGTCCATTAATGTATTAATTAAGTGTTTGATTGTATGGATGTAATAAGAAGGTGAGTTCAATTTTAAATAGGAAAATAATCCCAATAAATTACAAAATTCAAAATATAAAATTGATGCAAACTAAAAAAAACATAGAATATTTTAGTCATTACAAATTATCGTGTTAGACAGTCTAATTGAGAGATGCATCTTATATATGAGTTAAATAATTTATGTTATATATGTTATGAAAATATACTTGAAATAAGTAGATCTTTTAGTCATTAGTTGGATTTGCTTTTTTACTTTCCAGATTGGTACACCTGTGTGCCATGTTGTATGTTTAATGATGTACTTCTATTAGTTGAATATTTTTTAGGCCAACTTTTTTGCGGTTTTAATTTTGTGATTAAAAATACAAACTGTAATTTTTTAGGTTCAATTATTTTATAATTTTATAAAATTTTGGTGCCTAAGTCAAATGAAAAGCAATTTAATTTGATATTTCAATTATTTTTTAAAAATAATATTATCGACTCAAAGAAAACTTACATATATAAGTGTCATGTTCCGATTGGTATCTAGATTATACCCAACTTAAAGATGAAAAAATATGACAAACTCTGTTTCTATAATAGCTATACTCCTCTTTTCGATATGATAGCTTTTTGGAACAAATTTAACAATTAAAAAGTTGATAGTAATATTTTGCAGGATAAGGATAAGCCATATAAGAATTAATTTAATGGATGTTCTTGTAATCTTAACATCAAACTAAGTAAAACGGCTATACTTTGAGTGCACTCTACAATTTTTAGCCATTTGGTTTTATTGCTAACTTTTCTCAACGGCTATACTATGAGTCCTAGTCACAATAACAGATAATTCATTTATTCCGTTTTAGTCGCTACATTTGCATGGGCACGGAAATTAAGAAAAGTGATTAACTTACACTGTAGCTGATTGTTTACTTTATAGAGTAGTATTTTATTATTGTTAATTGAAAAAGAAAAAGGAAAAATAGGTTGTTAGGTTACTTTATAGAGTATAGTATATTATTTTATTATAGAGTATAGTGTAGGATAAAAATAGAGGTAGGTAGAACTTTAAATGATTGTTTTATTACTAAAAACGAAAATATAGCAAAGTAATATGAAATTGTAAAAAATAGAAAATGTAGCGGGTATTATGAAACGGAGAAAGTATATAGTACCAGTTTTCAAGGTATGACATTTTCCGACTCAGACAGGACATCATGTGTAGATTCCAAAAGACCACTCACATTGTATCTTCTTGAAAAATCTCCATTTTGTTGGATTCTGAAGCTCACCCTACATTGTGATAACCAATCTGCACTCATACATAGCCAAAAACATTGTCTTCCATGAGAGAAATCAAACACTTAAAGATGCACTGCCACTTTATAAGTTCTCGGCACACTTACTTACAAAACACCAATATGCACTCTACATGGCCAAAAACATTGTCTTCCATTATAAAACGTTTTTAATTGTAAATTTGAAGCAAAAGAAGAAAGATAAGTACATCCAAAAAACATATCTTACAAACTACACCAAGTAACAAACTTTTATCCCCAAATCCCAATTCACAATTGACAATGCAAGCCACAAAAACAATGGAACATAAATTGAACAGGGCACGAACTTCCTCAACCAAGGAAATGGTTTTGCTATGGTATGTATTTTCTTTTTATCAACAAATTTCTAAGCAACCAGCGACCAGCAACCGAGTCCCAATTGTCAGTCACTTTCATAATCTTCATCTCCGAAGGTAAATACAGAAGCGTCAGCTGCCATTGCCTTGAATTCACTAACCCCCTCGGTGTTGAGAGCTGGGAGAGCCGTTGCAGCACCCTCGGTTTTATAGTCTTTGAGTGAATGGCCCTCTGTCGAATCACCTTTACCAAGTGATACTTTTTCAACTTCACGTGCCAGACCGTCCACCTTCTGATTGGAAATGGTGTTGGTTTCAGAGGGAGGAGTAGTGGATTTCGCAGCTTCTACAGAAGAAGCTGCTTGAGCTTTTCTACCTCTTGACAAGCCTGATCCCTCGGATTCGTCATCTGAAAACACATCATCTTTGTCCTGCTGTTCGCTTTGGGCGTGACTTTGAGAGTCCTTGCCAGCTTCTGGACCAGAAGAAGGCTCATTCCCTGGCTTCTCACCAGGCTTCTGGGCCACATTTTCGGGATGGGGTGTTGTTGGACTTGGTGGAGTCCCATCATAGTCTACAAGGACAATCTCAACTTGGAATCCAGGGGATGGCAGTTTCCGCTGCATAAGTTCAAAAAGAAGAGTACAAAATCAGTCACCAGAAAGGATTTCATGATTTTGTCAATTAAGAGATCCATCAGAAACACAAATCAGTATCTGATATAATGTTTTCAACACATAGTACAAATATGCCGGTAACAGTCACGAGTGTGGTAACAGAATGGTGATGGAGTAACGGAAGTCATATGGTTATCGTTACGCCAATTATCGACTGAAAGCTTGAAGTATCCCTCGAAACGGCGCAAAGCGCAATTTTTTAACACGGGAAATACGGTTCATTTTTTTCTGAAAACTTTGCAATGCAATCGATGCAATGCGGCCGTAATTTTTGCGCTGTGAACATTATGAAAAAGCTACGGCTTACAAGTAAAATAAATTAACGAGTAATCTCCACAAGATATGGTCCTAACCTTGTCAAACCCATCCATATCACCAGTGTTCAAGATCTTTCTATTTTCTACCATAGTTGTGTTCAACCAACTGCAAGTAGTCAGAAAATCATATATAAGGATTTTATATCTCCATAAGAAGCACAAGAAACAGATGTTTCTGAAATAGGTAAGGAACCATACAAATAAAAGTCTCCTTGACGATCATGAAAATGGACTTTGAAATCACCAGACAATTCTGTTAACCCAGGTTCTCCTGGCAAAGCAAAGACCATTATCCCTTTCTTTGGTGCAGTAAACCAGAAATCCTCAGTCTGAAAAATCAAGTCTACAAGCTTAAATCCAAGTACAAATGATAGGACACATCATCATCATCATCATCATATCCAGTGTATCCCGCTCATAGAAATATGATCAGGGTTTGGGGAGGAAAGAATGACGGCAGCTCATACCCATAGAGGAGAGTGCGGTCAAAGAGTCCCTTGGCTCGAGAAAGGCCTTCAAAGAGAGAGAAACCTGCAACTTACAAATAGAACAAATAGAATACGTACAAATAACTAAAAATAAAGATAAAAGTAAAAGAGGTATAGAGCAATAATCAAATGAAAGTACACATCCACTTCAATTCATCTGAAATTCTAAAGACACCAGGTAACTCACCGTCAGATCCTTTGTTCTTGGATGTTTCTTCGTAGAGAACAAAACACCTGTCCTCAGCAAAGTAGAATAAGTATCAAATAGTTGATTGGAAATGCATGTAGAAATTGAAGAGTGCAGATGCAGAGTCTCAGATCACTCATATGGTGATTATGCAAACCATAACTATCATGCATCCAGCCTCAAAACTGACAAGTATATGATATTTCATAGAAAGGTCAGATTGTCAGAAAAGGTAATTAGGTAATTTAAGATCTCATTGTTTTCTCACTGTGACGGGTGAACTGTAAAGCAACGAAAGCAAACTGTTTCAGAATCAACACGCAGTAAATTTCATTAACATATCAAAATACACTTCAGCAGTGATACCCAAGCTATCATCGACAGTGAAAATTCGGTTTGCGGTTTGGGTGTTTCATAAAACCAAATCAAAACAAATTTAATTTGATTTTTGATATTCAATCAAAATCCAAACTAATTTGGTCACAATCCCAATCAAACCAACCAAAATAATTCGGTTTGATCCTTTCCAGTCCAATCCAAACCAAGTCCAAACAAAAATTATTTCAATTTTAAAATTTCCATTTGAAATCCAAATTATAAAACTTCCGAATCATATTTCTTATTTGATTTGGATTGATTTGGTTTACGATTTTATCCAAATAACTTTCAACCCTAATCATCGCTACCCAAGATGACTCTCATTATCGAGGATGCGATCCATATGCAACTTATTAAGCAATTAATTCTTGAGACTATACAGGCTCTTTCTAAATTAATGGAGATCACTTAGGAAAAAGACTGAAATACCATTCAAATAATGAAACTTGATGCATGTCACATGAAATATCATTGAAACAAAAAGAAGAATTTCAAACCACGTGACCAGAAAAACTAAAGACTGATTTATTAAAAGGACTTTTTTTTACCAAAAGTCGGCTAAATACGAATCAGCGAGACTAATTTTTTTTGTCAAAAGTACACATTATGAAAATTTTATCATAAAGGACACCTGTGGGCAGTAATCAAAAGAGAAAGTCAAATATTCGAGTGTTGATCTGCTTTTCTAAAACGTACCTTATATTTTGACAGAAAAATTATACAAAGGCGAGTTTTGGCAGTAAGTCCTAAAATAAATTATTTTTATAGGTAAAGATTACTGAAATCTTTCAGATATCATAAAATTCAAGCAAGTTATAGAAAGATTACATTTTCTGTGGAACAGGTCACAATTGCAGGACAGAGTATAACATTCAAAACAAAAAAAATACTAATGTACAACATACTGTTATGATCTGAGACAGTGATATGGGGCCTTATCCAATAAGGACACCTGTGGAGTCGAAACCCTCTAAGCATGCACCTGCAGGTAAAAGAGAAGCCAATGTAAGTGAAAGTACAGTTAATGTAAGAAACATTCATCAAAAACCACATGCAGTGTCATACCTACGGCCAGGCTGAATCTCGCCATTGAAGTACGTTAAGGTTCGTTCAAAGTATTTGACATACCTCTGCATAATATTCAATAGAAAAGGGATTAAATAAGGCTAAAAGAAAACACAGAACAGCTCATCAAGAGTACCATAACTTCATTAAGTTGATAGCAAAAAAACTGACAATCTGACTTGGAAGAACAAGAGCCTTTCCATCAAAACATCTTTTTTGATTATAGTAATCGATCGACTCCTCCGCGGTTGGGAAGAACTGTAGAAGTTTCACAGAGATCAGCTAGTTTTATAATTGGAGAACAAAATTCAGAAGTATAGTATAACTACAGAGCAACATAACAGAACTCTTTGATCCTCTTAAAAAGTGCAAGAGGTTTCTCGAGTCTCACCTTCAAGTATAAAAGAAGACTGGAAATCATTAAACCAGTCCGAGCCATTCCAGCCTTACAATGCACAACCACAACATTCTCTATGTCCTCTTTCAACCATGAGTAAGCACTTTGACAAAACGATAAAATGAGACGTATAGGAGGGCAATTATGGTCATCAAAAGGGCAACTAGCAACCTACACACAACAAAGCACATTATAGAAGAGTGTCAATGTAATTTAGATGGCCATCCATGTCAGTATGTCATTTCATAACAGAAACCAGAAATGTTATCGAAGCCTACAATTTCTCAGAGCCATCAGTGCCAACTGCCAAAAGTAATACACGTCAATCATCAAAATGTATATTGGATTGGTTGCCAGAAAGGATTTTGGCAATATGTATAAAAATTCAGATTGCAAAATATATTTGAACAGCTAAATTCTTTTTAGGAAAAAGTCACTCCCATACTCCAATCACATGGTATTAACTAACCACTTATGAAATTCAACAAATTTACACTTTGAGAACAGCAATACGAAACCTTACAGACAGAAGCAAATAGAAAGGCCAACAGCCTAGCAAGGCAGCTGCAAGTAAAAACCTTCTATTGAAAACCAATAAGTAGTTCATTTTCATGTAAATATGAGCAGAAAAAGATAGCACACGCATAAGACTGATAAACAAGAAACTTCCAGTATAATGATGAAAACAAATAATTACAGAACAAGTCAGGTCTACAAAGAAGTAACAAATACTTCAACTGTACAAAATTAGTCTTGTATAACACACCTTTCCTTCAAAAAGTGAGGCATCATATAATCTTTCAGAACAAAGATTGTAAACTTTGTACTTGTCCTGCAAGATGAAAGACCCACAGAAGTCAGATGATATTCAAAATATAATGAACAAGATTCAGGATTTCAAAGAGATGAAGTGACCAAATTGGAATTTTGATCTTTAATGTAATTTATCCTGTTTTGCAGAAAATCTAACCCTTCATTTACACGTCTAGAGGCTATAATGGCTAGCAGATATCGACATAAGCTTGCAGAAGTATCTAAAGAGGTTACAACAAAAAAAAAAAATCAATCTCTAAAAGTTCAGAAGAAATCGGATAGCAATAGAAAAAAAGGCAGAATTCCTCTCCCCCACACAAAAAAGAGCAGAAGATAACAGCAGTCACATCTTCCTGAAAACCTGCGCTAACATTTTCAACTGCCAAGTACATAAAAAGCTAAGTTATATGCAGACTGGCAAATGAATTGTCCATGATGAAAGAAAGGAACCTTCTTTAAAAAAAATATTTTAGTTATGAAATAGAGGACCAAAAACTGCTTAAAACACACTCTCTTCAAGGAACTCGGAATAAAATTCAACATGATAATGACACAACTATCATAGTTAAAAAAAGTCCAGGAGAATGAAGCTTTAACATTCTCATGTGGTTCTGCTTTGAAAAGTGATCATCTAAGGAGCATGGACAGAAAAACAGAAAAATAGTGGACAAGTGATCCATTAAACTAGCAGAAGAGGCCTGCAATGTATGCAATGACAAGCGCCAAGACAACCTAAACAGTGATAAATCAGTTACAAAACAGTATCTCAGATCAGGTAAAAAAAAAAACCCAAAATCGTTGGTAGCTAGAGCTATATAAGACAAACATTCAGTATGATAAAAGTGAGTACAGAACAGAAAACAGTATTCAAAGTGCACTTAGTTTATTCTTGGCTGAGGGGGTGTTCTCTTAAAACTTTAGAGGATAATCAGACCCCAGTTGATATCAATCACCAAAAACTAACATTCAGAGTCTGAATATATACCCATCCGCCTATCCCATTAAAACTTCCATATAAAAGGCTATATTCATTCTGATGGACATAGGTAGCAACACTTCTCAAGAAATTACAACATACAAGAGGTTCTTCATGTGCCTTTTTAGTAAACAACACAAGCACTTCAATAATTAATGTCACTTGAAAGTAAGGGAACAAACACAGGTTATATTTAATTTTGGAATTGATTATTATAACACACAAAGAACAATTCATATATCATCTGAAAGTTCAAAATTTTCACATCAGGCTGACATGATTTAGATTATTTCCATTTTGACCATTCAAAAACACTATCAGTAAGGATATTAGATTTTAACATTTTCACTTTAGGATCAAACAGCACAGCCCTACTAATCTTCCCAGGACAAAGTAACAGATGCTAATGGAATTAATGAATCGTCATGTTAGAAACTATGTAATTAGCATAAATGAAGCAATTTAGTGAATGTTGCAAAAGTTTATAGCATAGAAAATATGCAGTAGTGAATAAATCAATGCAGTAACAAAAAAAAAAAAAAAAAAAATCAACCAAACAAAACCTACATAAGAAACAGACCATGGTCAATGAGATAACTTTCAAAACTAGACATGACTAATTTTATCCGATTACCTTATGATGGCTTTCTAAAAAGCTGATCACATCCTCCATGTGATTACGGTATAAACCCTGCATCACATAATTGTTTGATTCATAAATTAACATACAGAAAGAAAGTAGGTGACAAAATTTGAATTGACTTTAAAAAATAAAGCAATCAAACAAGTATATGACCTCTACATATCCAAAAAAGCCAGAGCTCATATCACCAGCTGGAAATCCCATAGCAATAATGTTCTCCGTGATATATGTCATATCCAAATCATATCCATTTTCCTGTAGTGAAGCTAACATTATTAGAATCACAAAATAACAGTCATGCATTATTCATGAGAAAAGCAAAGAGACAGGAGAAATAAACTAGTAGGTCCCTCTCCACCCTGCCCCTAAGAAATGCAAGACTAATTCAATTACATTCAGTTTTAACCTTTACACTATGTTTGGATAGCAAATTAGGGGAGAAAAGAAAGGAAAGGAAGGGGAAGGGAAAGAAAGGAAAGGAAAGGAAAAGGGTAAGAGGGAGAGTGCATCTTGTTTATTTAGAAGGGAAGGGAAGGGAAAAAGAAGGAAAATGAGTGTTTTCCTTCCAAATCTTTCCACCTCAGGACAGATTATATTCTTAACAAAACTAGTCTATGTTTTCCCTCATACCCCTCCCCTTCAAATCCCTCCTCTCCCTTTTTGTAATTCAAACTAAAAATTCTCTATCCTTCCAGATCCCTCCCCTTTCTTTCCCTCCATTTCTCTCTATCCAAACATAGTGTTACTGAACTCCACTATATTTTGATTATGCTGAAAACATCACCAATGAGTAAAGTTTGAGAATTAAATCACAATTCACCGGAAAGAAGTATGCTCTAACTTCAGTGATAGAAGGAATACAAAGACCAATGAACATGTTAAGATCGAATATAGACTGCAAATTGAATATAAACCGCAAAATCATCCGTATTAATCGCAAAAGCCGTTTTGTGAATGCTACCAGAATCATAATCAAAACCGATTTAATAGAATATGTTCCTGAGAATAATCTTTACTCTTCCTAATTGGAGTCTTTTGCATTGCTTCCAAACAAAGTTGTCATTCTAGCTAAAGGTCTTCTAAAAGCATTACAACAATTATACTTGCTGGAATATCAATCACCAGAAGCCTTTTATCAGTGAAGAAGAATGATCGTGATCAAACGGTTGAGCACCCCTTTTCCCCAACGTATTGGGTAAAAAATTTAAGTCAATTTCCTAGGCCCTCAATGCTAGTCCACTAGTTTGAAGGTGAATCAACATATTTTCCACTCGAGTCTCTAGCATCAACTACACATTCCATCATCACAAAATATTGATTCCTAAAAAGTGTTAGTATTTTAGAGTTGTCAATTGTCATGGAGCAGCTGTGTTCTAAAAGAAATGTTCTGGTTGTGGTTGAAAATGATGCTCAAAGTTCAATGAAATGGCTAGAGTGGGGTTTGAGATGAGATTGCAACATGTTGGGTGGCATATCTGAAGAAGAGATAAATGGCAAGAGTTATATGTATTTGATCGGGCAGAGTTCTATATGGGTAAAGTAAATGGGGTGATTGATGTCTAAAGCCTTTATAACTCGGCCGATATGATAAAAAGAAACCTTATTCTAGCACTATGTGGCGCACATGGATTTTGTTGCCTAACCAAATATGAAATATATAAATATCATTTTGCTTCATATTCTCTCTCCAATTTGCAGTCTCATTTTTACCTAATAGTCGACCCCTCCACTTTATTGTATCTATGGAGTAAGCTATAAGGTAAGCATAATGATGATGTTACATTTAAACATTTTACATGTAACTTATTTAAACAAGAAAAAGAACGATCAACTTTCAATCAATCATCAAAGTAGAAAGATGGAAGTAGAAAAAATGCAAATGTTTTGATGTATGAAAAGGCATACCTTAAGGATAAAATTTAAAACAAAGATATAAGAACGGGTTAAGAGTTGCTAATTTTGAGGAAAAAGAGAAAATCATTTACGCTGGTTTGGACATGTGCAAAGACAGAGTATTAGTAAACAAGGGAAATAGAAAGTTGGAGCTCGAAAAGCTTAAAAAGAGAACAAGGAAGACCGAATATGACTTGGGGGACAAGATTAAAAAAGGATAAGAAGGTTCTAGACTTGCAAATTGAGATGGTAGAAAATCAAAATGAATGGAGAAGAATCCATGTGAACGACAGTTGGAACATATATAGTGGTTCACGTAACCGGCCCCAATATTTTGGGATTAAGGCTCTAATATTGGCATTGTTGTTGTGTACCATTAAAAATTAAAGAATGGAGAAATGTAATATGGACCTACTTTTGAATGAGTCCACTTCTGCATATATTTTGTAATCAAAAGCCACGCAGTAGCTAATTGCAAAATCAATCATCATAATCGAGATCTACATCAAGACTGTAAATATGTAAACAACAACAAACTAACTTGCATGATTCACAATGTTTGTTCACAGTTACATCAACGGTTACATCACTTGAAGAAACATTATTTCACAACTAAAACCACAAAAAAATATAAGTAATCAGAAAGATCCTCAAATGTAATGCTCAAATTTGAATATCAATTTTAGCATTTCACAACTCAAGCTCATAAAAGACTGAGGATATAAATACCTAAATTATGCATGACAGGATATAAAAACCTAAATTATGTAGAAGATTTTCTTAATTAGTAACCACTTCCATCATTAAATTATAATATAGGCATATATCTTCCTAACTAGCCCTTACTCAAAACATTGAGACTACGTTGCAAACTCGCAATACTTTGATATACTTTAATGAAATGAAAGATGGCGGATCACGTGAGAGGTTTCTGTTTTTAGATACTACCATTTAAAATCATAAAGGAAAGATGAGACTGGAAGCTTAATTCAATAAGATCAAACAAGGTGGAGTCACCTGATATCTTCTTTTGTTTTGGGAGACAACATGACGAGCCTTGACAGACACCGCCCTTGCTGCACTTTTAGATGTGTCAACCAATCCTCTGGTGATGGTTCCAAAAAAATTTGACTGAGAAGATCCAGCCTCAGCACCTTGTTCAGGTGTTGGCTCTCTAGGAGATAAACGTGAAGCTATTCCACTAGTAAACCGTGCAAAGGCTGATTTCGGAGAATTTTCAGTAGGTAATTCAGCTTGACCGCCAGCTGATGGTGTTGGAATTTTCAAACTTCTTGCCCATGATGATATCCCCAACATTGATTGCTTGGGCGATCCGTCAGTTGCAGCATTAACAGCATCTGTTGTAGTAGTAGGATGTGTATCTAAACTTTTGACAGGAGGTGTTTCAGGTGCCACTGACGAGTCCACAGGCCCAGCTTCCATTTTCGTCACGTGTTGTGTTTCAAATGCTCAAATCCCAAACATTAATAGTTTATTATTCAAGCTCCAATAATCAAACTGCCCTGAATTAGATGGGATAGAGGTAAAAATGAGTAAATACGAACAATACTGGTAGTTAATGACTTGGTTCAATTCCAAAGCAACAAACGCTTAGGAATATCTTCAAGTCACCCTTCCCCACTACTAAATTAACATGAAGAAATAGGAAGAAAGAAATAACATTAAAACATGGTTCTAACTTCTAGTGAGCGACTAACATTGTTTTTGGATTAGGAGTTAGAAAGAAAAGGAATGAGTAGAAATAATGGGAGGTCTCCCTTGGTTTGTTTAGGAGGGAAGAGAAGGGAAGCACATCAACTAACCTAGAAATTTAAACTTCCTAGGAAATGCAAAATGGATCGCTTTTAGTTAGCTATTCTTAGAGAAGTTAATCATCATGGTACCCCTTGGCCCTCGGTAACTAGAAAATTATGTGTCAATTGCAATTTCCAACGTGCTACCAAACACAAATCAATTTCCTAAGAATTGTACAAGGAAGGTATTTCCTCGGAAAAATTACTCCACGTCTCAACTAAGTTCCAATGTTAACCAAACGAGTCTTATTATCCTCCCAAATATCCACTTTCGGAGAGATTTGTTAATTATTAACTAAATTAAGGTAGTTAATCCCTTTAAAAATATCCCTTCTAAATCCCTCCCCTCCCAAAATTAACATCCAAACAAAGGAAAAAATATTTCATCGAATTCCTCCCCCTCCTTCGCCTCTAAATCCCTCCATCAAAACACAAAGGTAACAACAATTTTGCACCCTACGCAATCCACCTCAAAATCTCATCTATTGCAATTTTTATCTCAATGCGGAAGGTGGAATTTGTGAAAATGAAACGAAATGTGAGGTTGCCGATTCAGATCATCTTAGAACGAACTAATTTTAAAAATACGAAAAAAAAAACTATTCCAGAACAATATAGCTACCATTAACCCATGATAAAAATTACAAATATGCCACATTCAAATCAAGTTAAAAGCAGCAAGACAAATGATACTCATACGAAAACCAGGAACCCTAATAAATTAAATCAAAAATTTTAATAATCAAGATCTAATTAATCAAGAAAAAAGACGAAAAATACCTTTAGAGATTGAAGGTAATTTGAAAGGCGAAGATGATGATTGATTTGTTGGAGTAGTGAGGGTTTCAGAATTCAGAAGAGAGAGAAAGAAGAGAAAGTGTGTTATGTGTAAAACTTTTTTGGATGATCATGAAAACAAAAATGATACGCGCATGGTCACGTGCTACATGTGTCGGACGATTTGTGAGCCGTTCATTTCCTTGATGATCTTTGGTTGGGCTAGGATCTAGTAGTCATCAATGGCTGTTAATGCTTTTGAGCGGTGGAAGGATGGCACTATTGTACCCCTTGTTTTGGAAGTGTGATTAATGGATTTTAATAAGTCAAAAGATTTTTTTTTAAGAAAAATAAGTCAAAAGATTATTTGCCAAATGAAGCTTATTTTGTAAGTTGGCTTGTTATATTAATTGAGAGTATTGATTATTTTATTATTGTTGGTTGGATAAGTCGATTATTTTGAAAAATATTTACAAATCTTTAAATGGAACGGTCTCATAATCTGATTATTTCTATTTTAGTGATCTATGTACATTTAACCTATTAAAGTAATCACGTACAATAAGAAGTGATCATTAAAAAAAGAGCTAATTCTATGGACTAATATCATGGTGAGAACGTCTCTTACAAGACAAGCTGAAAATATTTGATAACGCGTAGATAATGAATATTGATTGTGGGCTTTTTATTTTAAAAAATGATCAACAAGTCAAAAAGTCTTTGAATAAAGTTGAGAAAACTTTTTTTTCATTTTACATAAAAGTCAACTTTTCACCCACTTAAAAATACACTTACCAAATAATTTCTTATGGGGCTTGGTTGGTAAATAAGAGAATTATATATTTCCCTAGTAAATCCAATTCAATGTATTTGATCTGAAAGCATATATTTCTATATAAATAGTAGCATATTGATTGCCACAGTTAAGGGTTATAGGTTTTAAGTTTTCAACACCCATTTTAGTTGATAGACTAACCAACTAAGCAACTTAGGCACCCTAACCAACCAAGCAACTTCAGCAGAGGCATCAACCATTGCTATATATTTTAAGCTTATGAGCTGAATCTGGATATTGTGCCTTGCCTTTTTGACTTTCATGATGCCAAGGACTTGCCTAAGTTAAAGGGCGGAACAAAGTTTTCTAAGGCCCAGTTTATTTTTTACAAACTTTTAAATTTGAGGCCTTCACAATTGAAGAAAAGGATTTTCTTGAACTAAAATTAAAACTCAACACAATTTCTAACTATATTAAGATTAATTTTATAAAAAATAACTTAAATGATTTGTTAAAAATTAAATTTTTATCTCTAATGTTAAGAAGGAAAAGAAAAGAAAACAATGGATGGAAATTTTTAAATAAGTATAAAAGTTTAAAAGACTAAAAAATAAAAAAATAAAATATTGATTATCTTAGGGATTATTGATGTTTAATAAATGGGTGAAAATCAAATGATGTAAGAGAAAACATTTTGGATTAAAAGGATTGCTTTGAAAACAAACAAAAGAAAGGAGAGAAAAAATTTAATTAATAAGATTTGATCTTATAACCATTGTCCATTGATATATTAAGTAAAACTACCACCAACTAGGACAATGTCTTATCGGACATTAGGATCATATCCATACTCAAGCCATAATGAGCTGAAGATATATTGAAACTTGGCAACTTTTCAATAATTCCTCCACATTCACAATATGCAACACACACTTCAGTATATCATCAAAGAAAATGTGCAATGTTCCATGTCATTAATATAGTTGATTGCCATAAATATAACAAGTACGAATTAGAAAATATATACAAAACCACCAAGCAAGAAGAAACAATGCATGGTCAAGAATCTGCATTTTTACTTAAATGAGATGAGAATCAGCCAACTTAGCAACTGTTGTCCCGCAGCACGATCTGGATGTTGCCTAAGTTGAGAAATCTTTTTTTGTTGCAATGTTAAGTGCTTTACAAAAAAGACAGCATCTTTGCAGGAGTACGCTTCATTGCCTTAACACTGAATGGGCTGTTCTTGCTCTGTAACGAAAAAGAAGAAGATATCAGCTCCAGAACTTCAAATAGACAATGGACGGATTTAGCAAGAGAAGTAATATGTGCTTACCGCATTGCAAGTACCCTTCTTAATGTTGCAGATGGGATAGTCATGGGGACAGCAGCTCGAGTTATCAGGACAGCAGACAGCAGACTCCAATGGGCAGCAACCCCAGGCAAAGCAGTAAGATCCGTACTCAAAGACACAGCAGCAGGTGGTAGCGGAAGGGCAGGAATAGTAAGAATCACAAGTTACAAGGGCTGAAGGTGGAGATGGTGGGGTCGGGCCTGGGTTTGGAGGATTCGCACTAGTTTTGACCGGGTAAGAGGCCTCAATGGCAATACCACACTTGCCGGAGCTCAAGTTCTTAGCATTCCTCTCAACCCTTATGTACCCATCCTCTCCCCAGTCAGCGCCCCAAGAATTCTTCACAAGCCAGTAATCTTTGCCATCCTCAGTGCCATAACCAACAGCTGTAACACCATGATCCACGTCCGATCCACAGTGTCCGGTGAAAACACCCTGCATTTGCAGACAATTACCATTAGTTTTCTTCAGAAGATGAAAACAGGATCACAGATTTAGTTGAGAAAAAATGCAATGATAGAGCATTTACATACCGACTGATATAACTGGAAGGCATAGCCACCGGCTTCAATAGCAACACTTACTGGCTGGTTGGCAACTGCCTTCTGCAATGCCTTCTCATCATTTTCAGGAACATCTTCAAATCCATCAATTGTGACAACCTTGGCATTCTTCTGCAGAAAAAAAAAAAAAAAAAAAAGGCAGAGTGAGTCAAGATGTCAATCTCGTAAAAAACACTTCTATAAGACAGTTAAACTGCTAAATTGATGATAGGTAAAACATGGTACAAACTTTGGCCTGATCACAAGTTCCGTCCTTCTGTTTATAAGGATAATCTGCTTCAGTATCAATGCCACCATTGTTTATAATGAATTGAAATGCGTAGTCCATAAGACCACCATCACATCCAGCGTTGAAAGAAGTGTCACAATCAACAAGTTCTTGTTCAGACAATGCAACCATATCCCCAGTAACGATTTGGTTTATTCCTTCCACGGCAGAAATTGCGGAGAAGGCCCAACAGCTCCCTTCATTTTAAAAAAGTAAAAAAGTCAGCAATGCCCAAACTTTATAATCTTCTGTCCATTCAATTTGTCTCATTTTTCTTTTTAGTCTGTTCCAATGAGTTTGTCCTATTTCTATCTTTGGATATGACTCCACCACTTTTACTCTTTATATCCACTCTTATTTCTAAATACTCCACAACTTTAAGTCACTACCCAATTTGCTAGTATCCGTGCCGAAAGCAAGTGGGGCTATTTGGTTGGGACAAAGGAGTAACTTATTACTCAACCAAACCTCTTGCTATCTCACATCTCTCATAATCAAGTTTTTTATAACCAAAGTTCTTATAGATAACAATTGGTAGTTTTTCTCGATCCCTTTAAATTAGCTCCAATTAATCCCAATATGTAAAACATTTACTTAGATGTAGCAAGAATGAAGGCTGAGGTGGTAAGCTAAAAGTAGTCTCCAAACAAATAACCATATCCTGAATGCAAACTAGTTACACAAATATCCCCGCAGAGTAGGTTACATGGAACTATGAATTTATAAAGAACGAATTAGATAGTGCAAGTTAAATAGAGTGTACAGTAAAGAGTGTAATTTAACAAAAGACAGATTTAAAATATTTAAATATGTACCGAATCCATATGAAACTTGAAAATTTGAAATCTTTAAGTTAAAAAATAAAAAAAATGAACCAAATAATCCAACTATCAAACTTATTTCAAAAGTAAGCATGCAATTCCCAAACCTGTTAGTAACTGCGAACAACATGCTCCACAAAAACAGGTCTAACTGCGAACAACTATTTTGTCTTTTTTGACCTGTTCGCAGTTAGTAACTGCGGACAGCCCCAAACCTCAGATTTAAGAATTTCACACTTACTTTTGGAATAAATTTGAAAGTTAGATTATTTGGTTATTTTTTTAATTTTTTGATTTAAAGATTTCCAAATTTCATGAAACTTATACGTACACAAATATCCTTTTTTACACCTGAAATGATATAATGATTTACAAAATGGGCACTTGGCAGGTACAGATACGTTAGACCACTACGAAATTAGTGGGGCATCTAAAATCTGGCCCTCATAACATAAAAGTGGAAACAATTATTCCCCTACGAGACCGTCTTTTTTAGAGACGTATCTCAAATCCAATCCGCTAAAGATTAATACCTATTTACCGCATTTTTAATGCCTACTCACATTATCCTTAATGCCTACTTACAATATTTTAAATGTCAACATATATATATTCTTAATATCTACATACAATATTTTAAAAAACATATATAATGGGTCAGTCCAATTAGAAATAATCTCTGAAACAACAATTTGTAAAGTGGAAAACAGAAAAAATTATAAAAAATTAGAAAGTACGAAGATATTTTCATGAAGGACCAGCCACAAAAAGATTCAAAATAAAGCTAACAGCACACTAGTATAATAGAGCCAATATTCGGCCCACCATACGGAAAATAATTCTATCAGCATCATTTTAAACATAAAGAGCTATTCCCAGCTCCTAAGAAACCTTAGGTACATACACCCCAGATTCTTTTCATCTTAAATGAATATTAATATGAATTAAATCTAAATTTAATTCAGAATAGTAAATTCATTTAAGAGAAGAACAGGTGCTTGAATGGAGTATTACTCCGTCTCTATAAATTTATCCCTTTTGATCTTTGTGTTTGGATTAGATAAGGCAAAGTCTTAAAAAAACGACAGAGTATTAATTATAGGTGATAATAAAATAAATCACATAGGAGTACTCTGTTTTTGTTTTTAATGCAGAAAATAAATTATCTTAACCCGACATATGGTGATGAAAGCAGACAAAATTCATTTACTTATTCAATAATAAAGTATAACCAAATATATTTAAAGGCATTAACCTTACATGCTTACCAATGCAATTCAGATGCTTTATTTCTCTTAATGTATATTAATAATAGTTATAAAATGTGAAATACATCACATTTGTTGACTTTTTATCTCTAATCACTCTTTCCTCATCGACATATTATACTCAAGCTTTATACTTTCTTCAATCAACAAGAACGTAGATTCAATCAAATGAGTGAGCATTCAACCATATACTTATAATAATCCTATGAATAACTGAAATTAATCTAATTAATTGAGGCTTTATTCTCTTTAAATTTCCAAAAAAATTAAGCAAGAACAAGAACAATTCAAACAAAAAAATCGGAAGAAAAACAATTCAACAAAAGTTTAAACCAGTTCAGCAGAATCAGAATATGACAACCACTGATGTTCAACCAAATACGAACACATATACAATCTTCTAAAAACTCCATTACGTTACATACTTCAATATAAATACTCACATAATCGTGGTGTTTTTATTTCTATTAGTATTTTTATTAGAAGATTAATATATGGAAATAAAAACTCCATGATGAAAGTAAAGTAATGTTTTTAGGTGAAAAATTACAAGATTCCAAATAAAAGTAGCCACTCGTAACTCATAAGCAAACAAATGAAAGTACTCCTAAATCCTAATAGTCTGTTTCCCCTCTTTCGACGAAATATCCTACTTTCACAAAACAACAAAACAAGGTTGTTCTGAGTTTTTCGCCTTTTCAAATTGTGGACAAATATTTTCTTAATACCTGTCCTAAATTTCTAACTTTTTCGATAAAAGATTAACTTTTGTTAAATTTACATTATTATTACTTATTATGACAATTTTTTTATTATACAAACGCTGTGATCACTCGTATGCGCATACATTTTAAAAATTTATTTGAAATGAGTAACTTAATTTTCATCGATCACATGAAAAATTTAAAAGCTTCGAATCATCATAAAACTTAAAAAGAATGTGTCTAAAAAAAGCCGAAAATTCAAAGTCACAATTGCGGAATTTCCCAAAGAACAAATTACAAATCAAAAAAACTTGTACTTCTAATTCTAATTAAAATGATCAACAACAATAATTTTTAAAAAAAATTAATTTAAATTATAGTAAATCTACAAAATCAAAATTCATAAACAGTAAACAGATAGCAAAGAAAGTGAAATTACCGCACTGTCCTTGATCTTTGATGGAAGCAACAGCACCTTTCTCTCTCCAATCAACAGATTCCGGCAAATTATCACCTTCCTTAAATGCATACCGATCACTCTTTAATTTCGTCTTAGACAGCGATCTCATTGAAGATTTTCTCGTCTTCTTCCCTAGGTAAATAGATCTAAACTCATCATTAGTCAAATCAGCGAACTTATTAAGCCCTAATTTAAAAGTTTGTGATTCATCAGAATTATGTTGATCTATTAAATTCAAGTTATCCTTGAAGATTTCAAATCTCCTCTCCTTTTCTCCCAACGCATTGTAATTCTTACGGTGTTTAACTAGCCATGACTCGTAAATTTGCATCACCTCGGCATCGGTCCTCGCCGATGATGATACGATGTTGTGGTTGCGATCGTAGGTGATGATCGACCTGTCAATGGCAAAAGAGAGAGAAAGGAGGGAGAGGAATATGAGGAGAGAGAAAAAGGGTTTAGGAGACGCCATTTTTGTTGGAGAAAATGAGAAAAGAGGGAAATGAAGTTTGCGAGGGGAAATGGATCAAGGGAGAGTTTATATAGAAAAGAGATTAGTCGAGAGACTTAAGCGGAGAGATGAATAGAGATTTAAGAGTATAGTACTGTAATCCTATTAATCTGATCTGGGATTAGACTTATTTATCGATCGATGCCTTTTAATTTGTTACGTTGCGCTTATAAATAGACACAAAGAAAAAGTAGATACTACATATGTGATGTTACTAATGATAGGGGAATATAGCGTCGGATCTAATGTTTTGTGGGTACGAGGCAAAATGAAAAAAAAAATTATCTTATAAATTTTTAAAAATGTAAAACTAAATTAAGTAATTAAAAAAACATCTCAATTGGAAAATTTGCAAGAAAATTTAACTTCTAACATATAGCCTAGTTCAACACATTGCATCATCCCATATAAGATATCATTAAATCTAACATAAGTAGAAACAAAAAAAAATAATGTAGGACGTTATTGAATCCACTTATCCCACACTTACTAGTACTATAATACTAAACAAAATTTCTAAAAGTGTTTGGTAAATAATTTTTAATTTTTTTTAATTGGTTTTTAGCTATTGACCTTTTTAGTTGGTTTTGGCTATTGACTTTTTAGTTGATTAAAATGTGTAAAAATCAGTTTGGTTGGCTTTTTATTGACCTATTTTTCTTTAATAAAAGTCAATACTCAATACATAATTTTACTAAACATCAGCTTAAAAATGACTTATCTAGCTAGCTTAAAAGCCAACAAAATAAATAAATACTTTTAAATTTTCAGCTAATCAAACAAGCCAGTTATTTCATTAAGAAAATGTGTTAATCATCTTGTGCATAACTTATATTAAAGATATATTTGACTTAATGGTTGTTTTGGTGATAGGTTGAATTAGATATATTACACTAAGTCACTAACATTAATTAGGTAAAGATTATGGCCCCCGGTGCATAAAAGACGTTTTTCTTATACTCCTACCATTCATTTTTTTGTAATATTTAGTTAGCAACTTAGCATAGTTAAAATATTAATAATTATAATTATGTATTGGATTATGTAAAAATTAAAATATAATCATACACATATTAAAATTTAGGAAAAGTTTATCCACATATTACTCTATCAAAGAGTGTTTTGACGCTCAAAAGCTCATTCCATGCTTTGCTTCATTGTTATTATAGTGTTGAATTTTCAAATTTAAATGTTATAATAATGATGATAATAATAATATCTATAATAAATAAAAGCCTTTCGTTTTCGTATGAATGATAGAACTTCATTTTTTAATTTGTATTGTGACTCTTGATGAACTTAATAGACTTAATAAGATTTGCATGGTATTCATTAAATGTAGCTATTCCCTCCGTTTCTTTTTGTTCTTCCCATTTACTTTTTGCGCAGTTTTCAATGCAAATTTTAAACCTCAATATCTCTAAATACACATAATAAAAAATTATAAAAGATACACAATAAAAAAGTATACATTAAGAAGAATCTGACGAGATCTCACATTGGATGTATTTTATCTTCTAAATATGTGTCAAAAACATTAATTAAATTTCTCTCTGCTTAAGGTGGAATATTCCAAAAAGAAGAACATTTGAGAACGAAGGGAGTATTATTTAAAAGCATTGATTTTTACTCAATATAGCTATTATTTAAAGTTTAAGGTATTATTAAATTAACAATTGTAGGTTGTTCCCAGAAAATTCAAATAACAAGTCCCTTGATTACCTTCATTAAATTCTTTGAAAACCATAGTATATGATTATTATTAATAATGTGAAAAGTTTAGATTACTCTATAAATTCTACTATATATTTATCAAGTTTCAAGACAAGACGAAAGAATATCATTTTTTTCATACCTCAACTTTATTCTAAAAATGTTATAATTTCGTTTATGTCATATTGTTATTTGTATCCAAAGAAGTTTACTTACTTAATTTGGTTTTGGTGTTTATATATATGATGATAAAGGATGATGAGTTTTGTTGTTTTATTTGTTTGCTATAAGTGGTATTTTTTTAATTTACTTTATTCTTCTTATATCGATACACTAATTGTTAGATTGAGAATAATAAATTTGCAATTTGGTACAATTTAAATGTGTGTGTAAGTTATTATTAGTTTTTTATATTATACCTTTTTTGGTGTAGGAATTGCAATGCAATCAAATACATCTAAAACAATTTGAATTTATGAAACTGCATTTTTAATAATGAAATTTTTTTATGAAAATAATATAAAACACATTCTTATTGGTTTGTTTTAATATTCTGTCATGATTCCATGATTTATTTTGGATTATTTGGTGCTAAATCATGGTTCTTTTATTGTAGAAAAACATCGTTTTATTGTTCATAAGTTATTGCTAATATTTGAATGTCCTTTGACTCTTAGTTTCAATCAGATCTTCATTGTAGAAGAGGTTTATAATCAAGAAAACTAAGCCATATGATTCATGAATTATATATTGATTTTTAATTTTTTATGTATAATAATTAAATAGTAAATAAGTTTTTTTTGGGATAATAAAATAATACAATTTAATTGTCTTTATCGTTACTTATGTATTTATATATACATAAACGTGTTGTTATTGTTTAATCATGTTTCATTACTTAAACCCCTTTTTTGTATTTTAGCAACATTAATTTAAAATATTTTATAAATCTGTGATAACAAATCTTATAAATACCGTACATAACACGGATAAGTACCTAATAAGTATAATAAAATCGAGAAATATATAACGACACACTAAGGGATAGAAGAGTAATGTGTGATGGGGCGTTATCATTTTATATATTAAATGATGTGATATATCATCATATATGGAAATTAATATTATGTTTCCCATTTTCCATCATTGGTGACTTTTGCAGAATAACACAAAATGCAAGATATTGTATTTGGAAGGTTTAGTTTAAACTTTCGATCAAGAGAATTTTTCAATATTAAACATAGTCATTATAGATGGATTATAAATAAGGTATGTTATTTAAGATATATTTATATTTCTCTTGGCCTCTTAAAGCTTGTCTATACTGCACGCAATTTGGGGCCTAAGAAAATCATCATTGTTTCAAGATGACGTCTGGGAAAAACATTTAAAATCTATTGTTAATTACATTTAGGTTTCTTATAATTAAAATTTGCCATTACAACACACTATTCTTATTTTTAAATTTTATTTCTTTTTGTCTCATGGACAGACATTAACACTATGTTTGGACAACAAATAAAAAATCATCTATCATTTAAATTTTTTTTCAATCTTTTCTATTTATTTCTCATTATATAAACATCCTGTAAAAATTAAAAATATATTTTATCTCATATATTAAACATGTGTCCCTGTGCATTATTGTTATTACAATACTTTTAATAAAGTGATGTTATCTACACATTTGATGGGAAAGTATATAAATTCTCACCCAACTCTTTATCATGTGAGTTATGACCAACTGACCAAATGGGTTGCAAACTTAAACAATGCAATTATTTGCATATAAAAGATAGGATATTAATATTAGGATATCGATGTAGTAACATGCAGAGAGTAAGGAGAAGTATCGTCCTCATCCCACAAGCTAATGGATCAACTGCTCTATGTCTGAGATATTATCACACTTTTTTTTTTTTAATCTATTTTATTTATTTTAATACAATTTTCTTTAATAAAAATATCCTTATTACTTGTTTTTATTCTAATCTACCCATTTTAACTTTCTTAATATTATTCACATATTTTAAATGATTTTACCATTTCTTAATCTGTATGAAATATTAACATACAACTAATAATAGGAGAAATTTACAACCAAAATTTTCCCACCATATTCATTGGTTGGGCAAGTTTTCCTCATCATCTAGCAAACTAAATTCTTATTTCTTACCCTCTTTTTATCACTGAAATGTGAGATTTAAAAACCCGAGCTTTTTAGGATAGTCGTACAAAATTTGTGTTATTTTGAATTTAACTGATTTAATAAAAATGTATTGGATTAAATGAATATAGTGAAAATTATAAGTTGACTGCACTAAATTGAATGAACTAAATTGATCAAGGGTCTAAACTCAACAAATATATTGTGTTCACCTCGCCTTAATATATATTTTATTTAAGAATTAAATGTATTAGGACTTTTATATAGTTGGTGCATTGAAATCATCATTTAACGTCTATTTTCTAATAATATTTATTATGAATTTGTGGGAAGTCATAATAAATAAGAAATTTAATTAGAATTTTTTTCCTAAATTTTTTTCTGATAAATACAAACTATAAATTAAGTCAATTGGATTTTAAAAATATTAGCCGTATAACATGTACTTCCTCCGTTCTTTTTTGTTCTTCCTGTTTACTTTTTGCACTGTGTTCAAAACAAACTTTAAACTTCAATATCTCTACATACACATGATAAAAAATCATAAAAATACATAACAAAAAAGTATACATTAAGACGAATCTAACGACATTTCACATGGATATATTTTATCTTTTAAATATGTGTCAAAGCCATAAATCGAATTTTTCTCTCCTTAGGCTGAAATATTCTAAATGGAAAGAACATTAGAAAACAACGGGGTTATATCTTTTTATCCAATTTAAAAATGATATTATAATATAAAAATAAATTAAATACAAAATTATTAACTAACCCGATAAATTTAAATATTATTATAGCCAACGTTAGTTATCAAATAATAGTTAAATACTTCTATGTAGTAACAATAATTGATAACACCAATAATGATAAGGATAAGTAATAAATATAAGCAATTGCAATAAATAATTCACTCTCCGTTCTTTAAAGAAATTCTCATTTATCATTGTGAGGTATTTTATTTGTTATTCACATAAAGAATCTTTCTATATAACAAATTTCGGACAAAATTATCATATTCATCCTTATTTTAATATTTTAATAATATTTATAGTCCTGTATATATTTTACTATCTTTATTTTAATATTTTTATATCGTTTATAGTCTCCACACGCTTCTCACTAATTTTATGGGGTGTTTGGTTCTTAGCTTTTTGCTTAGCTTTTTATTTGGCTTGTTAGTTGGTCAAAGAGCTAAAAAAGGTGTTTGATGATGGTTTTTAAAGCAGTTGAAAAACTGGATTTAAGCCAAAATGAAAAAGCCGCTTCAGTTAGCTTTTTTGGTTGGCTTTTGATTTGTTGGCCTACTTTTTCTCTAATAAACAACTAACAGCCAATACTAAATTTACCAATCATTTCTACTTATAGCTAGTTTTTTCAACTAACTTAAAAGCCAACAAAAACAGTCAACATTTCCAACTAATCAAACAAGTTAACTAAAAAAGCTAACAGCCAACAACCGATTGCAAAACACCCCTGTAAAATAGTTTGTTTATTAGTTGTGGTGCTCATATTTTTTCCACTAATTTTCTTTTAATATTTTTTTAAGGTTTGTAATTCTTACTTTACTTCATCAAATTTATTATTCAATAAGAAAATATATCAATTATCTAAAAAATTTTATTTTTATTAATTCTTTTGAATATTCCTTATGAAAATGTTTTAAGAAACGAATTAATGGAGTACGAATTAGCAGTAAGATATAGTCTAAGTCAAAATTCAAAACAATAACAATAATTGTAGTGGCATAATTTAGTGTTTGTTGCAACAGTAGTTCGTCTATGTGACTCTGTCTAAGCCTAATTTGTATTTATTGAAGCTGTAAACCTAAAACTAGATATATGTAATTGCAGTTAACAGTAAAAATTTGACTTAACCTCTTACATCATTCGCTGGAATATTATGGGATGTTTGGCAATTACTATTGGTTGTTAGATGTTCGTTTTTTGGTTGATTTGTTTGACCAACTGAAAATATTAGTTGTTTTTGTTGGCTTTAAAGTTAAATAAAAAAGCTAGCTATTTGTGGAGATGTTTGATAAATTTGAGTATTGATAGTTGGCTGTTTATTAGATAAAAAGTGGGTTAACAAGCCAAAAGTCAACAAAAAAAGCAAGCTGGAGCAACTTTTTCATTTTGGTCTAAAAGTTACATTTTCAACTGCTTTAAAAATCATTTACTAAATATTTTTTTTAACTGTTTGACCAATCAATAAGTCAAAAGCCAAAAGTCATAAAAACCAATTACATAGCCATCCACTAAAGGTGTTTGTCACATGGGATTTCAAGGAGGGATTTGAGGGAACGAGACTTGGTCTAAAAATGTCCAAGTTTTTATTTGATTAAAGGGAACGAAAAAATGTCTTGAGAGGAGGATAGTGTTTAATTTGAGACTTTCATTGTTATAATCTTTCATCCAAGTTCATAACATAACAAACAAACGATAAGACTTTTTTATTTTAAAAATCTCATATTAAAATCTTGCAAGTCCTATTCCCTTGCTCGTCCTTTCTCTAAAGATGATGTTATAGCCGGCTTAGAGTCCATGCACCCTTGTAAGTCTCCGGATCCGGATAGATTTCCTGCTCTCTTTTATAAGCATCATTGGGATATTGTGGGAAATGATATTTGTGACATGGTTTTGGGTTTTCTCAATATAGGCATTATGATTAAGGGCTTAATCATACTATTGTGGTTCTTATTCCTAAAGTTCCAAACCCCATTGAGATGAAAGATTTGAGGTCTATTAGTTTATGCAATGTTTCTTACAAGTTGATTTCGAAGGCTCTTGCTAATAGGCTCAAGATTATTCTTCCTCAAATTATTGATGACAACCAAAGTGCCTCTGTTCCAGGTCGATTGATTTTAGATGATATTCTCCTGTCATCTGAAGTCTTCCACTTTATGCAACATAATCAAGCCAAAAAATTGGGATATATGGCTCTTAAGTTGGATATGAGCAAGGTGTACGATAGAATTGAATGGGATTTTTTAGCTTGTGTCATAGAAAAAATGGGGTTTCCTTCTGTTTGGATCAGTAGGATCATGTTTTGTGTCTCGACGGTATCTTATTCGTTTTTGGTCAATGGCGAGTTGTCTGATCATGTGATTCCGGAGCGTGGTCTTTGTCAGGGGGACCCTATCTCCCCATATCTTTTCTTTTTGTGTGCCGAAGGTTTAGGGGCTATGATGAACAAAGCCCTTAGAGATAAAGTTATTCATGGCATATCTATAGCCCGAGGTGCCCCTAAGGTTTCGCATCTTTTCTTCGCTGATGATTGTATGATTTTCGCCCGTGCTTGTTGTAAAGAAGCCCTGATTATTAAGGAGATTCTTGCTCGTTATGAGAGGTTGTTAGGGCAACAGATTAATCGGGATAAAAGCGAAGTTTCTTTTAATAAACGGCTTGAAAGGCAGGTGAGATATCAGGTTCGTGGTGTTCTAGGTATCAAAGAAGTTCTCAGTCATGACAAATACTTGGGGCTTCCGACTGTTTTCTTCAGGTCAAAAAAATTCTCTTTTGCGGGGCTTAGGGATCCTATTTGGAAAAATCTTCAAGGTTGGAAGGAGAAGCTTCTTTCCAAAGCTGGTAATGAAGTTCTTATTAAAGTTGTAGTCCATTCCAACTTACACTATGAGCTGTTTTAAGCTTCCCATTACTTTCTGTCATGAGGTTGAGAGTATTATTCAAAATTTTTGGTGGGGTACTTCGAGTTCAGATGTTGGCATTCTGTGGAAAGCTTGAAAGCAGGTGTGTTGTCCTAAATAAATGCGATGGAGGTTTGGGTTTCAAGGACATTGAAAATCTTAATGATGCGTTATCAGCAAAACAGTTTTGGAGGCTTCATTGTGTTCCCAATTCTCTTTTTGCTTGGGCTTTGAAGGTCAAGTATTTTCCGGACGTGTCTATTTGGGAGTCTTTAGTCGGTCATAATCCCAGTTATGTGTGGAGGAGTATTTGGAGTGTTCGACATATTGTCGATAAAGGGTCTCGTTGGTGTATTGGGGATGGTAAATGCATTCAGATTTGGAAAGACTCTTGGGTTGCTGGATTTGGATCTGGAAAGATCATTTCTCCTCGCCACGGCCTTAATGATAGTGCTATTGATGTGACTATAGTGCTCAATACTTCTTTTTGATAATGCATTCGGATTTGATATTCTTTTTGATCCTGTTTCTAGAGTTTGGCGGAAGGATCTCGTCGAAGAGCTCTTTCTTCCTACTGATGTGACTATAGTGCTCAATGTAGGAAAGTTAACATATTTAGGATACTTAGAAATATTCTTTAACATATTTAGGATATTCAGTAATATTCTTATTCTGTATTTATTTTCTTACCTTTCTTAGTTTCATAGCTGTGTATATATTTTGACATTGGCCATTGATCAAATTTAATACAAGAAGTATTCAAATCCTAATTCCTGTTTTACTACCTTGTTTCATGGTATCAGAGCCGAAAGGTGTTCCAGGGCTGTCGAACATTTTTTGGCCTCATCATTTACCTTTATTATTCTAAACCTTACCTTACCTATGGCTGATTCCGAAATTACAGAAAACCAAACTTTAACCATGGCACAGATGGAGCATGTGCTTCGCCTGTTTCAACAGATAAACAAAACCAACAAACTTGAACCAGAACCAGAACCAGAACACTCAATACCAGATCTAAAAGTATCTGAAAAATTAACCTACCACAACTATACAAAATGGTGCAAACTAATGCACATAGCCTTAGACAGCAGAGGACGGCTCAAACACATCATTGCCGCCCCCCCCCCCCCCCCCACATCTGCAAATCCAAGTTACAGACAATGGAGACAAAGAGATCCGATAGTTCTTTCATGGATTATCACAAATATTGACTCTGATCTAGTTAATCAATTTTTAGATTACAATACAGCATGGGATTTATGGAAGGGTATTGAAACTCTTCTTGGCAGTGGAAGAGACGAGCTTCAAATTTTTGATCTCAGTACAAAGGCAAGTACAATAAAACAGAATAATGATACTATTGAGGTTTACTTTAGTAAACTAAATACCATTTGGAAAGAAATAGATCAGAGACAACCGAATCCTATGAAAAGTGATGAGGACATTACCATTTTCAATAAATTTATTCAAACTCAGAGATTGTACCAGTTTTTGGCCGGTCTAGATGAAACTCTTGATAAGGAGAGACGAGATTTGATAAATCAAGTGCCTCTCCCAACTTTAGACATGGCTTATGCGGCGGTTCGAAGGGAGATTTCAAGGCGTGGAATTATGGTCCACACATCATCATTGGGGCATCACCCCTCAGAAATTGGTTGTGGCCTCATCGCACATCACCGGTCGGAAAAAACGTCACTCCGGCGAGAGGATAGAACAAACCTGAAGTGTACTTACTGTTGTGGTTCGAGACACACCAAGGACACTTGTTTCAAGCTCGTAGGCTATCCGGATTGGTGGGAAGATCTACAGAAGAAGAAGGCTGCCACCAAGGCACCGGTACACCGGGCCGGCGGCAAAGCCCTCCTCAGTACAGCAGAGGTTACCGGCGAAGAGGATCCCAACCATGGAGGTTTGTATAAGGAAGAAATAATGGAGGATGCTCATGAAAAAGGAACCAGAAATGAGGAAGGAGAGAGAGACGCATGGTTTAGAGAGAGAAAGGAAAAACCGGCCACAAGTGAAGGAGGGAGTGAAAATGAAAACTTGCCTTTTTTGGCTTTTTATAGCAGCACCAACACAAACCCTAAGCATCCCACAAACCCACGGCCCATTTATAAAAAAAATCAAAATAATTCCTTTTCCCCTTTAAACCATAAAAACCGGCCCACTTATACCCCACAAACCCAAATACATAGCTCCATAATTAATAATTCACCTTGGATTTTTGATTGTGGAGCCACCGACACCATGACCTTCGACCCACAAGATTTGACCCATCATAAACCCATCCATCGATCTCATATTAAAACTGCTAATGGAGAGTGTGTCAAAGTTCAAAGTGCCGGTTCTATTCATGTGTCTCCCTCTATGCATTTAAAAAATTGTTTATTGGTTCCGAGTTTATCACATAAGTTACTTTCTGTTAGTCAGCTTACTCGAGAACTTGATTGTACTATTCTTATGACTTCCACTGGTTGTGTTGTGCAGGATGCTCAGACCGGGACCGTCATTGGACATGGTACTGAACGAGGAGGATTATACTATGTTGATGAGACGACTCAAAAAGGTCAAGCTTTGCTTGCTCGTGGTTCATCTGATCAATTGTTCTGGTTATGGCATCGACGTCTTGGTCATCCTTCCCTAGCTTATTTAAATTTTTTGTTCCCTTCAGTTAAGAATAAAATATTGACTCTTGATTGTGAAACTTGTGTTTTGGCTAAGAGCCATAGACATTCTTACTTATCAAGTGTTTCTCGTACTAGTACACCTTTTTCTTTGATACATTCGGATGTTTGGGGACCAGCCCCTGCTTTTGCTACTAGTACTTATTCTTATTATGTTCTGTTTGTTGATGATTGCACTCGTATGAGCTGGGTTTATTTTCTTAAACACAAATCTGAAGTTTTTTCTGTGTTTGTTACTTTTTATAATATGCTTCATACCCAATTTCAAGCCACCCCGAAAATTATACGTTCTGATAATGGAGGAGAATTTGTTAACTCTTCTATGAAACGTTTTTTTTCTGATCATGGCATGATACATCAAACCTCTTGCCCATATACTCCTCAACAAAATGGAGTGGCCGAGCGAAAAAATCGTACTCTTCTCGATATTACTCGGGCTATACTCCTTGAGTCTAATACACCTGCCTCTTTCTGGCCTGAAGCCGTTGCCACTGCCACCTATCTTACTAACCGTCTACCCTCCAAACCTCTCCACTATAAAACCCCCCTTGCAACCCTAGCCTCTTTTGTTTCTATACCTCCCTCCCATTCTCTTCAACCTCGTGTCTTTGGATGTGTGGTTTATGTAACTCTTCCTCCACACATCCCAACCAAACTTGAACCCCGGGCTCTTAAGTGTGTATTTGTGGGATATGGGATACATCAGAAGGGATACATGTGTTATGATCCAGTACATAATCGGATGTATACTACCATGGACTGTGATTTCTTTGAACAGTCTTATTATTATACCCAGCCTCGTCCTCAGGGGGAGAATACTAGTGATGACTTGAGCTGGTTATTATATCCAGTTACTATTGATCAGGAACCAAAAGAACAAGTAGGTGAAACCACTAATGTTGTCACTAAAAACATAGTATCTCCTCTTCAGACTGATCTTCAGATTGATTCTGCTGTCCAACCCACTGAGCATCCGGAGGAGTTACAGGAGGTAAATTCTAATGTTTCTGAAATTGTTGAAAGCATTTCTGATAACAATATTGCAGATGTGGAGTTGCCACACAGGTATGAGTTGCCACCTAGGAGTACGAGAGGTATACCTCCTAAGAGATATGATCCAGAGTTCGAAGCACAAAGATCGAGATATCCTCTTAAAGAAAATAATGACAATCTCTCTCTCTCAGCTATTGCCTTTAATGCTGCTCTCTACTCCAATAACATACCTAGAAATATTGAAGAAGCCCTACAGAATCCTAGATGGAAGGAAGCAATGGAAGAATGGAAGAAGAAATTTCTGCCCTAAACAAGAATGAAACTTGGGAAAAATGTAGACTACCAGAAGGAAAGAGAACGGTAGGTTGCAAATGGGTGTACACTATAAAATATCAAGCAGATGGTACGATTGAAAGGTTTAAAGCCAGACTTGTAGCTCAGGGGTACACACAAACTTATGGAGTTGATTACTCAGAAACCTTCTCTCCGGTTGCAAAACTTAATACTATTCGTGTCCTTTTTTCTGTTGCTGCAAATAAAGACTGGCCCTTGCATCAATTCGATGTGAAGAATGCATTTCTCCATGGGAAAATAGAGGAAGAAGTATACATGAAAGCTCCTCCAGGGTTCTCAAGTGACTATAAGCCAGGAGAAGGATGTAAGCTAAAAAGGGCTCTCTATGGGTTGAAGCAGTCTCCTAGGGCGTGGTTTGGAAGGTTCACAGCAGCTATGAGGAAGTTTGGGTATAAACAAAGTAACTCAGATCACACTTTGTTCCTCAAACAACGACAAGAAAAGATCACATGTCTAATCATTTATGTAGATGATATGATTATTACTGGAAATGACAAACATGAGATTGATACTTTGAAGAAGCAACTCTTCAGAGAATTCGAAATGAAAGATTTGGGGCAGCTAAAATATTTCCTTGGCATTGAGGTTCTGAGGTCAAAAGGAGGAATCTTTATAAGCCAACGGAAATATATTTTGGATTTACTTACAGAGACTGGTATGATTGATTGTAAACCAGCAGAGACTCCTATTGTGACTCATCACGGGTTACATATGATTGAAGGGGAGAAACTTGCAGATAGGGGACAATACCAGAGGTTGGTCAGGAAACTTATTTATCTTGATCACACGAGACCAGATATTGCATATGCAGTTAGTGTTGTAAGCAGATTTATGCACCTACCCCAAACTCACCATATGGCAGCTGTTATGAGGATTCTAAGGTATCTTAAAGGTACCAGTGGCAGAGGGATATTTTATAAGAAGAATGGACACTTAGATCTTATTGCCTACACAGATGCTGATTGGGCAGGAGACAGAGATGATAGGAGGTCTACATCTGGATACTTTACTCTTATTGGAGGCAATCTAGTTACATGGAAGAGTAAGAAACAGAAAGTAGTTGCTCTTTCAAGTGCAGAAGCAGAATTCCGGGGCATTGCAAAGGGAATAGCTGAAGTTATGTGGTTAAAGAAGCTCCTAAGTGAATTAGACTTTCCGAGAAGACGAACTTGCAGACTTTTTTGTGATAACAAAGCTGCTATTAGCATCTCCGAGAATCCAGTTCAGCATGATAGAACCAAACATGTGGAGATTGACAGACATTTTATTAAGGAGAAATTGGAAAATAATATAATCAGCCTTCCTTTTGTCAGATCAAAGGACCAGCTTGCTGATATCCTTACAAAGGCTGTTAGTTCTGAGGTGTTCGAACAGACACTATGGAAGTTAGGTATCGGTGACCCGAAGACCTAACTTGAGGGGGAGTGTAGGAAAGTTAACATATTTAGGATACTTAGAAATATTCTTTAACATATTTAGGATATTCAGTAATATTCTTATTCTGTATTTATTTTCTTACCTTTCTTAGTTTCATAGCTGTGTATATATTTTGACATTGGCCATTGATCAAATTTAATACAAGAAGTATTCAAACCCTAATTCCTGTTTTACTACCTTGTTTCACTCAATATTCCTATTAGTTCTGTAATCAAGGATGACTACCGTACTTGGGCTGCTAGTATAAATGGTCTTTTTCGTGTCTGAGATGCTTATAAACTAGCTCAAGCGAATAACGACTTTGCTTCTAGTTCATGTGGTGTGGACCTAATCTGGAAAGCCATTTGGAAGTTTAAGATTCCTCCTAAAGTTCGTATTTTTTTGTGGCGGGCTCTTTGGGATATTCTTCCTCACGAAATTAACTTTAGAAGTAAGGGGATCGAGGGTGTTGGCTTGTGTCCTAAATATGGTTTAAAAGAGGATAATTTTCATGTTTTGCTTGAGTGTTTGTGGGCTCAGCAGGTTTGGAAGTTTCTCTATGGTATCCCTACGGGGGATCATATCTCTTCTTTTAAAGAGGGTTTGCTTTGGTCTTGAAGTCCAGATCAGAAAAGGACTCGAGCTCTTTGGTATGTGTGCGTGCAAATTTGGAGTGCTCGCAATGATCTTTGTTTTAATAATCTCTCGAGTTCTCCAGAGGTATGCTTCTTTAGGGCTACTGACATGTTAATAGAGTATTCTCTGATGAATGAGTCCAAGAAGCTGAATAACTTGCATATGGCTGCTAAATGGATTCCTCATGATCGTGACTGTATTAAAATAAATGTTGATGCTGCCACTAATATCCATAATGATCGAGTGGGATTAGGGCTGGTTGCTCGTAATTCTGATGGTAAGGTGGTGTTTGCGGCTTCCAAATGCCAATGGCCGTTCCTTGGTGCTGAAAGGTCTGAAATTGATGCCTTTTTGTGGGCTGTCCAGGTGGCGAAAAATCATGGTTGGTCGAGATGTGTGGTTGAAGGTGACGCCAAGTTTGTTGTTGAGGCTCTGCACGGTTTGATTCGTCGTGATCCTCATAATCAAGTTCTGGTGGATAATATTTTAGCTCTATCTTCTTCTTTCCAGGATATTCGTTTTGTTTTTTGCTTTAGAGAGGCAACTATGGTTGCCCATAAGCTAGCTCGTAGGAGTTCTTCTTGTATTTGTGACGAGGTTTGGTCTGTAGGGGGTTCGGATTGGATCTCTGACCTCGTTCTTGTTGATTCCTCCTCTTAGTCTAGCCTTCCTTGTAATCTCAAAAAAAAAAATAAAAAATTACTCCCTCTGTTTTCAAATGTTTTTTTCATACTTTTTGCATAATTTTCAAAGTAAAATTTGAGCCTCATATCTCGCATCATACAAAATTATGAAGAATATATAATAAAAAATTATATATTAAGACGAATTTAACGAGATCTCACATGGATATATTTTATCATCTATATATGTCTTAAAAACTTTAATGAAATTTCTCTCTCCAAAATAGAATATTCTAAACGGGAAGAACATTAGAAAACAAAATGAGTAATTGTTAAGGGATTTTGAGATAGGGTTTGAATCGAGTTTGCTAATAGATAAAGATCAGTTCACATAAAAAAAAGATTGGGTCAACTCGAGTCAATTTTGATATGAATTAGTTGTAAATTTTTTTAAATTAAATAAAAAAAATTAAATAAATAATTTAAGGTTATTAATTATTTATTGCAAATAATAAATAGCATAAGACAAAAGAAAATAAGAAATCTTCAATGAGTTTTTTATGAAATGGCTTTAATGAGGCTTATTGCAAAGAAAATACAATTTATATATTTGTAAGTTATAAACCAATTTTAATGTTTTTAAAAAACAATAATTTATTTTTAATTTTTTAAAAATGTATATATGGGATGAAACTAACAAAATCTTCATTAATAATCAACTCACTATTTTAAAAACATAAATAATTAAAAATACTATATATATTTATTTATTTATCTATTCCTTAAAAATAAATTAAATTTTAATCTCTCCCTCATTTTCTCTCCTAATATATTTTTGTTAGTATAAAATTCTAAAAGATACACTTTTAGTCTTACCTTAAGAAAACAGTTAATAATTAACTAATGCACAATATCTCCCTTGATCTCTCTCTTTTTTTTTCTCTCCAAAAAATCTTAGCCTCCATTGTTTACTCTAGGTTATTATCAATCCTATAATTGATGGTAAACCTTTAATATCTTTACTATTGCTATTTTCGTTTTTGGTTACAAATAATGTTCATTTTCTCCATATTATACGATTATTCTATCCATTTATAAGATTCAATCTACCCATATATTGAGTTTTAAAGTCTCTCATGGTAAAAGTTTAAAGTCTTATTATCAATTCAATGGTAAAAAAAATATAGGAAAATTCCACATAATAATATCGAACTTTCATGAAACGCCAGTAGTAGCAATTTTGTAAGATTTTTTCACATGGTAGCATCCAATTTATGCCTTATTCAACTGCCGTAACATTTTCCGTTAAATTTTTGTCAATTTCTGTTTAATATACCATTTTTTGACGTTTCCACCCTTATAAAGTGTTGGCTATGGTCTTTGTAATTTGCCTTAAACATTTGAGAGCATTAATGAATTAAATGGTAAATTAAACGTCAAAATGGTGAATTAAACATTTAAGAGCATAAAATTGTTTAGGGCAAATTATAATGACAACAACTAACACTTAATATGACTAGAAATGTTAAAATGGTGAATTAAACAAAAATTGGCAAGAATTTAATGGAAAATACTAAAGCAATTAGATAAGGCATAAGCTGGAAGCTACCATGTGGAAAAATCTTACAAAAGTGTTACTACTGGTGTTTAATGAGAATTCGATGCTACCATGTGGAATTTCCCAAAAATATATCATCTCTAGTGAAAAAAAACCTTATTTGCTGCGGTTTTTTTGGCCACTATATGCTGCGGTTTTGACCCCAAGCATTAGTGATAGCAGCAGATAGCCTATTTTAAATGCTGCGGTTTTTGGGAGAACCACAGAATATAGAATATTTTTTTAAAATCAAAAAATACACTATATGCTGCGGTTTTGGGAGAACCGCAACATATAGCAATTTTTTTTTTGATTTTTTTTGTTTTATAAATAATCCAATGCTAATGTACATTTTAATAAACAATATTGCAAATATAAATATAATCACCAATTATCACCAATAATCACCAATTAATGTATATATACACTCTCGATCATATATAATACGTAATAAAAAAATATATAATTTAGTTATAATATATAATGTATAATATATAATATATATATACTTTTAAAAGTAGTCCTAAATCTAAACTAATTACATTAATTACCAAGCACATAAATTAGCAAGATACACGGCAATCTTGTCTTTCGATTCGCACATTTCTTTATCTCTCAAAACGCGTGTTTCCCTTAGAGTGCCGTATAAAACCTATAATATTATATGAAATAATTAAAAAAGTTTATATGATACATAAACATTAGATTTTACCAATAGTAAATATATAATATTATAATTTAAGAATATAAAAAATACTTACAGCATCAATATTTTCGACTCCAACATTCTTCACGGCTTGTAAGAGATTGTCCATATATTGGAGAGTATAGTAGCTGCAATCAACGCTATTATCTTGTCGAAAACACTAAGAGAAAATAGATGTTAGTGCCAAAAATGCTTATAAACCTTTTAAATCGCAACTTAGCACGTAATTCCAAGCATATAACTATGATTTTCAATTCTAACCATTTCAACACAATAACATATACCAAATAGTGTTGTGTGCCAAGTTTCGTGCAAAACAAACCAAGTTTGAGCTACTTTATGCGTGAAAGTGCCAAAAATGCTAAAAAAACCCTTAAAATCGCAACTTAGCACGTAATTCCAAACATATGACTATGATTTTCAATTCTAACCATTTCAGCACAATAATATATACCAAATAGTGTTGTGTGCCAAGTTTCGTACAAAACAAACCAAGTTTGAGCTACTTTATGCGCGAAAGTGCCAAAAACGCTAAAACATCCTTAAAATCGCAACTTAGGACGTAATTTCAAGCATATGATTATGATTTTCATTTCTTACCATTTCAACACAATAATATATACCAAATAGTGTTGTGTGCCAAGTTTCGTGCAAAAAAAAACTAAGTTTGAGCTACTTTATGCATGAAAGTGCCAAAAACGCTGAAAAACCCTTAAAATCGCAATTTAGCACGTAATTCCAAGCATATGAATATGATTTTCAATTCTAACCATTTCAGCACAATAATATATACCAAATAGTGTTGTGTGCCAAGTTTCGTGCAAAACAAACCAAGTTTGAGCTACTTTATGCGCGAAAGTGGCAAAAACGCTAAAAAACCCTTAAAATCGCAACTTAGCACGTAATTCCAAGCATATGTATATGATTTTCAATTCTAACCATTTCAGCACAATAATAAATACCAAATAGTGTTGTGTGCCAAGTTTTTCGTGCAAAACAAACCAAGTTTGAGCAACTTTATGCGCGAAAGTGCCAAAAACACTTTAAAAACCTTAAAATCACAACTTAGCACGTGATTTCAAGCATATGACTATGATTTTCAATTCAACCATTTCAACACAATAATATGTACCAAATAGTGTTGTGTACCTTTACTATTTTTCATTTCGGATATATGACTCTCGATATAGATCTCATTTATCCACGCACTTTCTTCATTGTGCTGAAACGCACGGGAAAAGTAAAGCTTTTCATATATCAATGCATGTATAATATTAATGTAAATATATATATATATATATATATATATATATATATATATATATATATATATATGTATATATATATATATATATGTATATATATATATGTATATATATATATGTATATATATATATATATGTATATATATATATATATCTATATATATATGTGTGTGTGTGTGTGTGTGTGTGTGTGTGTGTGTGTGTGTGTGTGTGTGTGTGTGTGTGTGTGTGTGTGTGTGTGTGTGTGTATATATAACACTTAAATGAAATTGGTAACATTTATAAAATTACACATTAAAAAAGGTTTTGAATTTTGTGTTGCGAGGCGAGCTTTGAGCTTTATGTAATGAGTGGAAGACGTGTACAGTATTCGTCAAAGGACATATGACCAAAAGTATCCAATGCAAACTACAAACGCAAATTTAAAATCAACAAATTAGAGAATATGTGAACTTAAAAATCAAAAGATAAGTTCAATTTCAAAAATAAAACTTACTCTTCCACATATGGAGCCAGAATAAACGTGTGGTTAGATGCAAGAGAATTTTTCAAAGTAGTCTCAATGTATGCTTTGACGTCATCTGGATTATTTACGCATTTAGTACCCGAAATCAATTAAGGACAAAACCATCTAATTTTCATTGGAGGTTCGCAACATTTTAGCTCCTCATAAGCCGCACTAAACTCACGAGTAAGAAAATTTTGTCAATAATTCGGTTATTAAATCAATTAAACAATATTGCCTAAATTGTAAGATAATGAACATCACCTCATGTAGACATGGATAAGAGCTACATTCAACATGTTTCCTCTCAAAAATTGCCCAATGTCACTAGGACCAATAATTACAAAAAGGCTTTCAACAAAGCAGAATTTTTACTTCTGCAGGGGTAGAACGATTGGGTCCTCCTCACGCAAGCGAGATGCATATGTGTGCAGCCATTTGCAATCTTGAGAGAGACCTTTTAGCTCCGTATCAGTCAAAATTGGAGTGATTTCCACCGACTTTGAACCAGTCGACACCTTTGATGAGGAACGGATCTCTCTCTTAAAGCCCTTTGGACTCTTTTGCTATTTCAATTTATACAATTAAATTAGTGTAAGCATGCGATTAAAATAATAAAAATAAATAAGATACAAATAATTATTACCTTGGTTGTGAATCGGACCCAAGCATATGCCCATGTGACGAAACTATCATGGGCATCTGATAGTTTCTCAAGGCTCTATTCTGGCATTGGAGCTGGGAGTGAAAAATATTCAAACCCCTTTACAATAGTTTCTACGGTCAGACTGATGTGGCCTCGTGTAACAGACATGGAATGCACTGTTTGGCCCTCTTTGGTTGGCTGTGCCACACCATATGCAACCTCAGTTAAGTCGCCACCACTAGCAACACTTAACTGAGGCAGCAAAAGAGAACAAGGAGTCTCTTCCTGAAAATTATGTCGTTTAGTATAATAAAATATTAAAACAAGTTGCAATTGAAATTAATAAGTGCTTATATATTTAAAAACTATTTACCTTTACCACTGGCTCGAGTGTTGGCTCTGGATTTTTGAGCAACGGAGTTCATGGTCTCCGATGTAGGATTTTGTGCTTAGGGGGTAGTAATGGGCTGGAGTGCTACGGAGGTAATGGGCTCGGGTGTTTGCTCGGCCGAAGCCTTAGGATCCCCTTGTAGAGATTTTGCTGATCCTTGACAATCATATTTGCCAAGTTTACAATGGGTGCTCTTATTTTCTACAACACGAATGCCACTTTGGCGAGAACGTCCTTCGTAATTTATGCTCTGAGGGTTGCTACTTCATCAGGTGGCATCGTTCTAGACTAAGTAGCAACACACTCTTTGCCGAATGCCTTCTTTAACCCCACGCGGACGCCTCCTTTTTCGACTACCCGTCCTCTATGATCTTTCCCTAAGACCATATGCAATGCATCAACATTGCCTTTTGGGGTGAACTCCCCCGTAGCTTCTTTTTCCTTCCAGCCCATCTGTTCAAATTAAAAGTGACATATATAATAATTTCAAAACTCACCACGACATTAACAACCTTCTTCGTTCTCGGATCAGTAATAGTAAATTCACCACTTGCATCTCGGGAATGAAGTCCGCAATACCAATCTTGTACCCGATCTCCAGCAGGAGCATTCACGGATGAGGAGGTAGTCGTGGATGAGGCCGTGGGACTCTAATTGGGGTATAAACTCGCATCCACCCACTCTTTTCGGGCCTCATCATACGTTTTTGGGCCCAAGCGATGGTAAAACTTCCTTTTGCTTGCTGATTCGGAAGCTTTACCACGATTTTCCTAATTAATCAATAGAAATCAAATGTGATATATTAGTTTAATGATTGAATCAAAAGAAGTAAATTTAAATCAAAAGCTATAATATATTATGGAATACTTACAACTTCGATGGGAGTTGTTTTTTTGACAACAAACGCCTCCCATTCATTCTTCGATATGTGACCCCATATTTCATAGGGCATCTTTGGAGGTGCTTGGTCTTCACCTTCTTTTCCACTTTCGTTTCCCGTTTTGACCTTCTTGGTCTTACGGGCACACTTCTTGGTTATCCAGCCAGCTACTAGTTTGGATTTGAAATCTCTAAATCTTTCAGCAACAACTGAAAGAAAAATATTCTTCTTTTCTTCATCGTTCTCAATGTGGAAAAGATTCTACAAAAGAAAAATTATATTTATTAGTGTCAATTAATTAATTTTAAAATAAAACTAAATGAATAAAAATAGTAAAGTTGCTTACCACAGTATCATCCCATAGAGAGTTCTTCAAACCCTCTGGAACCTTGTTCCATGCGTACAATATGAAAATCTTGCGGATACATAGGTCCACTTGTTTTCCATATTGCCTACGCCATTTGCCATAGGGTTGACCCAATGCATTGTATTCCAAGTGCATGAGGTTTTTCGTAGGACCTCGCCCTTTTCTTTTCTTAGAACCAACGCTAATAGTGGTAGTGGGAGCATCCGTTGATGGGGCGTCTTCAGTGTCATAATCATTGTTAAGTGGTGGGGCGCCTTCAACCATACGCTCGTATCTAACAATTTGGTTGTCATCCTCGGGATCATAGTCCTTATCCGACTCATTATCCGAAGTCTCAATCTTCGCAATTTAATCTCTGAAAAGATGCATTGTAAATGAGTACCTGAATGAGTATGAATAGAAATACATTAGAACATATATAGGAACGTAATTTCAATTCTAACCATTTCAACACAATAATATATACCAAATAGTGTTGTGTGCCAAGATACATGCAAAACGAACTAAATTTGAACTACTTTATGCGAGAAAAAGTGCCAAAACACTTAAAAAAAAAAACCTTAAAATCACAACTTAGCAAGTAATATCAAACATATGACTATTGTTTTCAATTCAACAATTTCAACACAATAATATATACCAAATAGTGTTGTGTGCCAAGTTACATGCAAAAAAATCCAAATTTTAACTACTTTATGCGAGAAAGTGCCAAAAACGCTTAAAAAACCTTAAAATCGCAACTTAGCACGTAATATCAAGCATATGCCAAAAAAGCATAAATAATTCATACCTTGTGAATCACTTAATTCAAATGTATTCATTCCGTGTGATATACACGCATATAACCAACATCTAAATCATCTTCATCCACTGATTTTAGATTGATAAATGGCGGGGAGTCTTCAAAAGCATCATATTCTTTCTCATCCTCAATATCACCTATACCAAGGATACTTCTTTTTCCCGGTACAACAATAGACCATTTTTTATCAGACGGGTCTACAATGTAGAATACTTGCTTGGCTTGTGTGGCTAGTATGAATGGCTTCTCATTATCACGCAAACGAGCTAAGTCTACAAGAGTGAATCCACAAGGGTCGTCATTTTTTATGCATCGTCGATTATTATCTACCCACTTGCATTTGAAAAGACCAATAGTGAAAGTAGAGTAGTCAAGCTCCCATATTTCATGTACCCCCCGTAGTATACCAATTTAGCATCAACCGGCGCTTGATCCTTGGCACTCGCGTAAAATGTAGTTGACGCCAAAATAGAAAACCCACTATTATGCAGATAATATGACTTCTTATCTTGACCCTCAGTCCAAAATGTGAAGCCATTGACATCGTAACCCTCATATTTGTTGACATCATCAAGAGGACCAAAAGCTAACCACTTAACAATTTCAGATACATGATCGAGACTTTACGTCCTTCAATAGTAATACCGCAAGTGCACGGCGTAGCGTAGTACGTCGGTAAGTACGGGTCGAATCCACAGGGAGTGGGATGTATATCAAGGGATTCTCAATCAATTAGTTGGTTCAACAATGTACATATAGATCTTTGTTGGTGTAATTAACTAAAACAAGCAAATAAAGACTAAAGCTAAAACAAAGTATAAAACAAGTAAAGATGCTAATTAACCAAGAACGTAAGATCAAAGGCAATATAAACACATCAAACGGTAATATGATGATGAAGAGGTAAAGGCTAGGCTTTCTCATCAAAGTAGTGTCTACTAATCTTCAATCTAAGGTCATGGATATGGGGTTATGGGGAAGAACACATCTTGGATACAAATGTTCTCTCTCGAGCAACAAAAGCTTCCTAAAATATACTCAACTACCTATTCTCATGGAGCTAAGCATATTTTAAGACATGGAGCACACATTTATCATTTCCAATCAAAACATCTACCTATTCTCATGGAGATAATTCAATTTTCAACCATAGACTATCATTAGAAATCGACTCTCGCCCTCAATCTAATGACACTACAAAAATAGCAAAATCCATCTCAAACCATAAACAACACAACCAAGCAAAAGGTAAAGAAAGTAATTTAGACTACATACATGGTGATAATACCTAGCCTAAGCCAAATTGAACTACTCACTCATATTGAAATTGAACATAACTAAAGACATTGAATTCATGATAAATAACAACAAAACCAAAAGCAATAAAGTGTAAAGAAATAGGAATTACTAGCTTGGAATTCAATCCAAGGAAGACAACCAAATGAAGAATTAATGAATACCAATGATAAACTCCATAAAGCTTCAATTGCAATTCAAATGCTTAATAAAATGCTTCAATAGAATTAACTTAATCGCAATTACATTAATGTATCAAATGATCTTCAATGATAAATCAAAAGCTTGAACTATCTAATAAGTGTTTGAGTAGAAAAATGCAATTAAGAATACAAGACTAGAATCATGGAAAGTACATAAGGAAGTTTAAAACTAACAAATACCAAAGAAAGCTTGAAGTACAGAAAAATGAGTAGTAGAAGGATTGGATGCTTTGTTTGAGCCTTCTTCGTCTCTATTTATAGGAGGGAGGACAAGTGGTGGGTGGTGGCTTCATGATTTCTCCACCACCTTATGTGTGAGATAGGTAGGCTATAGATGGGTGGCAAATAGGGATGGTGGAGTAGTAGAGTATGAGAGGCATAAGAAATGGGATGGGCATCCAATCAGCAGCTTTTAAAAGCGTAATTATTTCTGATCGCCCAAATCGCTCGACCTGTCCGCTCGACCGAGCGAGCTCGCTCGATCCATTGAAAATGCTTCTGTCGATTGGAACTGAATAGTACTTTCGCTCGACCCGAGCCAACATCGCTCGACCGAGTCGAGCGGCCTTCAGGATGGTCCTGCTTAGCTTTTATCTCTAATACAAGTCTTTTTTATGTTCGAGCAAGCTTGGCTCGACCCAGTCTTGGCCTAGTGGGCTTAGAATGGTCTACTTGAGCTCCTTTTGGCCTTTTTTCCTTGACTTGGGTCATCAAGGTTTTGATTATTTGAGCTTTTGGAGTTAAGTGAGCATTGTATGCGCCAAATGTACTTGGTTTGTGATCGGTTTTGTTGAATATTACTTAAAATGCACAAAAACACCAAAATACCCCTTCCAAGCGTAAAATCCCAAATGAAGCAAGCATAGTTATGCAAAATCTCAGTACAATAAAGCAAAATAATGGGGATAAAATATGAATAAAATGCAGCTAACAAACTCCCCCACATCAAGCCCTTGCTTGTCCTCAAGCAAGTATATACATAATTAAATTATTGTGATTATTCATACATAAGTAACTATACATACATAATTAAACTACATACAAAATTAATTAAACTACATACATACATAAGTAAACTACATACATTATTAATTAACAAACTACAAATATAAGTAAACAAAATACACATATCAAAATAATTAACAACTAATTATAACAACAACTTTAAAAGAATGTAAAAAATGTAAAACTTGAAAACAACTTAAAGAACTTAAATTAAGAACTTGAAGAACTTAATAAAATGTAAAACTTAAAAAATAATCAAACAAACTAAGTATAATATCAAATATATAAACACATAAAAATATCAAACAAAATGAAAATGAAAATTATAACTTGAATTTTCGTGGGTTTTGGGTTGTGTATAACCTATACAATGAAAATAAAATAAAATTAGTATAAAAAAACGAAGGCCTAAAACACAATTAATGAAGCTTGAACAACAATGGATTTGAGAACTAAGCTTTAAAAAATTATACCTTGAAGAAGAGCAAGAACTAAGCCCAAATTTCGTGGGTTTGAGAACTTGAAGAAGACAACAATGGAAGATTTTTCGTGGAAGAAGAAGAACAATGAAGAACGAAGAAGATGATGAAGAATTAATGCGAAGAAGAACAATGAAGAACAAAGTAACAATCAGATGAAGAAGACAACCTAGTTTGCAAAAATGGTGGGTTTTAGGAGGGCTTTTGGAGAATACAACGACAGTATGTATATTTGTGAAAATGAAACGTTGAAAGGCAGGTTTTAATTTTCTTAGAAGCCTTATTTGTTGCGGGCATTCAACAAACCACAACATAAAATTGCAAAAGCATCTTATTTACTGGGGGCCAACATAAAACCGTAGCATTTGATCAGTTTTCAATTTTTGAAAATACCTATTTGCTGCGGTTTTCTACGGAACTGCAGCATTTGTACTAATTTTTTTTTCGAAATTCTTTTTGCTATTTTATGCTGCGTTTAGTAAAAACCGCAGCAAGTCCCACGCAATAGATATGTTTTTTTTTCCGCTAGTGGATGTCATCATGGGAATCAGTTTGGGTATAAAACTTATTTGTATTTCAAAGTCACGCCACATATAAAGACCCCTCCTCAGAGGACGCTATATTAAGCATCAATATGACAGAGGGAAGACTTTAGTGTTAGATCTTCTTCATAATGATAGTGACTTTTTCATTACAGAATTTTGTTTGATTAAAATTGTTATGTATTTATCGATTGCTATTCTGCTTTAGATGTTGTATGACATTTTTATCAATAAATCATCACAAATTCTTGTGAGAGATGATCTTTTTGAGAGAGCATCTCTAATTGGACCGACCCAATATATATTTTTTAAAATATTGTAAGTAGACATTAATGATGATGTAAGTTGATATTTAAGAGTTTAAAGTAGGCATTAAGAAAATAGTAAGTAAGCATTAAAAATAATATAAATAGACATTAAAAATATAATAAGTAAACATTAATTTTTAATGGGTTAAGCTTAAAATACGTTTGTCAGGAAAGACTAGCTTATAAATTATTAGGTTCCTTTGTAAAAAAAAAAACCTTAAGAAAATATGATTAATAAATAATAACCCAACTTGGCTAACCGACTCCTCCAGGGCTTTTCACTTTTGTTTCTCGTCAAGTAAGATCGGCAACCGCTGCGAAAAGGTACTTCTATTTTAATCATTTTAGGGTTTTCCAGGTTATGCACCCCTGCGCCTTTGCATTTTAATTTTCATTTTCATCTATGTCTCGATTCGTCTCCTTTTTAGGGTTTCTTTCATTGTTGGAAATCATTAGGTACCTGTAAATTGATTTTGAATTCCTAAAATTATACAAATATATAAATTTCTTAATTTTTTTCATGCTTTTTATTGGAAAAAATCAAGTTCTTGTTCGACCAAATTTTCGTTTCTTTTTAGATGATTTTTTTTTTTCTGACAGCTTTTCTTAGGGTCGACTTAAGCAATGTTCAAGAATACATTCCAATCGGGGTTTCTATCCATTTTATATAGCCTTGGGTATGTGTTATTGCTTTGAATGTTTATAAATTTTCTCTTGGGGATGTAATTATTTAACTTTCTCGTTTTGATTTTATCGTATCTGTATCATACAGGAGCAAGCCTTTACAGATATGGGATAAAGAAGGTATATATTCTGCTTTTGAATGGTTTTTGTTATGTATATATGACTGCAATTTTGCAGTATCATTTCAGAATCTATGTTTTTTTTGATGCTCAATTGCTAATATATTGATTCTGTAGAAGATAATAGGACATTTGCTAATTCCTATTAATTAAAAGTATTATATAAAAATGTACAACACTTTATTTAAAAACTTTTGTTCTTTTCTGATAATCTTAATAAATTTAATAAATTTAATTACAAAGCTTGCTTTTATAGTAAATCTAAGCCTAAATTTAACATTCTAAAAATTCTCTTTACACATGTTAAATAAATGATGAAACTTAGTTTATAATTTACTTTTCTATTTCAAGTTTGTGAAATTTCCAATCCTCCTCTTAAAACTTGAAACGATTTTTAATTATTATTACTATGGCTTGCGATTCCGAGCATAGAATTTTCGAATAACTCAGCTTTTATGTGTTTTGTTAATATATCTGCCACTGGTTTTTCAGATTTACAAAATTGAATTCAATTTCCTTCATTTTAATAAGCTCTCTTATGTAGTGGTAAGAAATATCATTGTGCTTACTTCGACCTTGAAAACAGGAGTTTTTGCTAGTGTCATAGTTGGCTTGTTATCGCGTATTATAGTAGTTGGTAAGTTTTGATGATGATTAAGATCTTCTAACATTCTTCAAGATGCATGTGCAGCTGCAATGTATTCGACTTCTATAGTTGAAAGAACTATAACAAGTTGTTTCTTAGATGACCATGATGTATTTCCATTATTTAAATTGAAAACATATCTAGAGGTACTTTTACGTGCCTCGATATAACCTGTCCAATCACTATCGGTATATCCTACCAAATCATATTCCTTTGCAGGAGAATACAATATTTTATGATTTCGAGTACCATTTACGTAATGAATAATTCTTTTTGTTGCTTACAAATGTGATTGATGAGGCTTTTTCACGTAGTGACTAATCAATCTAACTCCATTAACAATGTCAGCTCTAGTAGAAGCCATTGCCTTATCAAACACACTTGCAAGCAGCAAAGAGGATTATTCGTTATGTGAATGGTACTTGAAATCATGGAATATTGTATTCTCCTACTAAGAAATACGACTTAATAGGATATACCGATAGCGATTGAGCAGGTGATGTCGAGACACGCAAAAGTACTTCTGGATATGTTTTCTATTTTAGAAATAAAATTATATCATGGTCATCTAAGAAACAACTTATTGTAGCTCTTTCAACTATAGAAGCCAAATACATTGCAGCTACACATGCATCTTGTCATGCAATATAGTTAAGAAGAATATTAAAAGATCTTAATCATCATCAAAACTTACCAACTATTATTAATTTGCGATAACAAGTCAGCTATAACACTAGCAAAAATTGTTTTCACGGTTGAAGTTAGTACATTGATATTCATTACCACTACATAAGAGAACTTATTAAAAAGAAGGAAATTGAAATTCAATTTTGTAAATCTGAAAAACAAGTGGCAGATATATTCACGAAACCTTTAAAAGTTGAGTTATTCGAAAATTTCAAGTCTATGCTTGGAATCGTAAGCCATAATAATGATAATTAAAAATTGTTTTAAGTTTGAGGAGGAATGTTGGAAAATTTTCAAACTTGAAATTGAAGAGTAATAAACCACGTTTCATCATTTATTTAATCTGTGTAAAGAGAATTTTTAGAATGTTAAATTTAGGCTTAGGTTTACTATAAAAGCAAGCCTTGTAATTAAATTTAAGATCATCAGAAAAGAATAAAAGTTTTTAAATAAGTGTGTTGCACATTTTTATATAATACTTTTATTTTTCTTTCTCCTCTTACTTTGTCTATGTCATAGTTATAGGAATTAGCAAATTTCCTATTATCTTCTACATGGGTGTATCAATCTAATAAAATCGGATGTTAATATTTCTATCTCAATATTTTAGCATGCTTTTAGTGCAATGTCATCATGAAAATTGCTTCTATGGTTGCTGAAGTGGTAAAATAAGTGATTATTTTTTGAAGGTTTTTTTTAATTGTTGTCTATAGTCTATACAATTATATTTAGTCGTCTTAGAACTATGGAACGGAATGCTAGTGCAGTTGATGTGTGTTCGTCAGACAATCTACTTGTGCTTTAAGCCTTTTCACTTTACTATTGCACTTTCCTATGTTCCTACACTATGGTCCTACAATTTGTCGAAAGAGTTTTGCTTGAAGGTGCGAGTGTTGCGTTACCTTCTTAATCCTGTCGAATAATCAAGAATCCTTTTTGTACTCCATATGGCACTTGGTTATTAGGTGTATGCGTAATTTATTTAGAATGGATGGGATTAGATTGTAAACTTGTAAGGGCTTTGTGAGACGTGTGACATCCTAGAAATTTACTTCTTAGGTGTCTTATTACCCTTTGTTAATCTAAAGATAAGGAATACATTCTAATATTCTATAACCCTTTATAGCAGAAAATATATGTCTTCGTATCTTCTATCCATTTGATATTATGTAGTCAACTCAGGTAGCACTTAGTGTTGGAGGACTGAAGGACTAATTATAGAGCTAAGAAGGAAATCTATATGGCATGATGACCATTAAGTATTGGATGTTAGACTCATGGCTACCCCATATATGCAATATCTATTCTTTACTTGAACATAGAAAGCAAAAGAGGAAGAGGTGAAATTCGCTCAATTTCTTACTCAAGTGTTTGCCCTAGCCTTTTGCTTCCACTGGGGTCAAGGCCAACCGTGAAAATAGTTTGTGGTCAACAGACTTCACACAATCACACTTTGTTGAGTGTTGACCCAAATAGTTATTTTTATTTTTGTAGTTGACAACCTACTAACTTCTTTGGAGATAATTTTCGAACAATGACAATGTATATCTTGCATGTAGGCATGTAGCTCTCTTATGTTCTAATATGTCTTCTTATATGTATCTATTACCAAGTGGACTTGTGTGTGTATGTTGCATCCATAACGTCATTTGAGTATTCACATATTTTACATTGAAGATATTAAAGGGATATGTTATTTTTTTGTTGGTGATATTGGTGAAAGAGAGAAGTAGAATTAACACTATGGGCCAACCTTTGAAGCTGTAGGGTATGAACCTTTTGTGTGTACATCTTGTTTGGGTGGGCTATACTTCACTTCACTCCACATTCGTGGATGTTTGTGATGTATATATTTTATGTTTTTGGTGTTGTGAGGTTATCAGATGATTGATAGGACCATAGGTGGCAACATGTCTAATGAATAAATTGTTTGGAATAATGGGTATTAAGCAGGCTTATGATCGAGGAAGTACTTTTAAAGATGAGCATGCCAAACAATCCCGAAGTCTTGTTCTTGTAAGCCAATATTTCAGTTTCAATGGTTGTCGACATGGATTATTCTCTATTCATTTCGATTTTCTACCATCTCAATTTGTAAGTATAGATCTTTTGTATCTTTTCCACTTATGTCTACCAAGCCATTTTCAGTCTTTCTCGCTCTTATTAAGTCTCTTGAGCTTTAACTTTCTATCCTTCTTATCAGTTTGCTAACACCCGTCTTTGCATATGTCCAAACAAACTTAAATGATTCTCTTTCGTTGTTTCCTTTATATTTGCTATTCCTAAACTCTTTCTTTTATCTTCATTTCGAACTTTATCCTTTAAAGTATGTCCACTCATCCATCAAAGCATTCGCATTTTGGTACTCTCATCTTTCTTCCATGATTCTTTCTGTAAGTCAAACATTCTAATACATATAGTAGTGTCGGTTTAATGGTCGCTTAATAAAACTTGTCCTTTAACTTTAAGGGTACACCTCGACTACATAATATTTCAGTAGTTGCTCTTCATTTTTGCCACTCACTTAATTCTATGGGTCACATCTTGTTGGATATCTCCAATACTTTGAAATATAGACCCTAGGTATATGAAGCATCCACTTGAAGCGATTTCTTTCACTTCTAGCTTTATAATACCTCTTGTTATCTTTTTTGTGCTAATGCTAATATTAAATGTCTTGCTTTGACTTAATTTGAAACCTTGTGTCTCCAATTCTTGTCTTTATCGTTTTAACTTAGCATTTATTACCCTCTCTATGGTTTCATCTACCAATACAATGTCATCGAAAAACATGCACCAAGGCACGTCTTATCTAGGACCGCTGCGAAAAGAAAGGGGCTTGAGCCGAGTCATGTACCTTATCGCATGCTCTTTTCAAGTCGATAAAAACCATATGCAAATCTATTTTTAGCCCTATAGTATTTAATCAATTGTCTCACCAGATGAATTGCTTCCATTGTAGATCTCCCTTGTATAATTCCAAATTAGGTTTTTAATATGAATGTACATCTCCTCATACATATCCCTATCGCCATAGTAAGGCTCTTGGACAATTTCTTTGTTCTTGTTAATAAGCGCTGGAGTACTTCTCCAGTCATTGGAATCTTAGTTATCCTCCAAATCTTTGTTGACTTAAGGTATACCATTTGGCTCAACCTCTTTCTTTGGTTTTATTTTCTTTAAAGTCCCATCGACCTCCGTGCTTTATATTTTCGCATAAATTTACTATTTTCATCAAAGGGAGTGAATGTTATGTTTTCTACAACGTTTTCTTGTCACCATTAAATAGTTCATCAAAGCACTCCATCGATTCTTGATGCTCTCGTCCCAAACTAGAATGTTCTTATTCTTATCGTTAATACACTTTACTACTCTTCCACGGGATTATATGTATTAAATATACTTAATAAGCACAAGTATTGGCCTTTCTATTTGATTTTTACATTTGATTTACTTGATTTGAGGATTATACCATCAGAAAAGGGAGGTTATGGAAGTTTAAGGTGTGTTATAATCATGGTGTACTCAAGCTTCTTAGTGTAAAGTGAAGGGATTGCTCGTAAGTTCATGGTGTGCTGCGTTTAGAATGGAAGTTAGGAAAGGGTGGCGAAGAGCCCTAGGTTAGGCGGGGAAGTGTTGGTGGTTATTAGATATAAATCTGAAGATACCTTCCGAAGGGACGAAGCGAAAGAAATAAAAAAAAAATGTAGGTAGTTTTGGTATTTCCAACCTGAGGTTTGTATGTACTATATATATATATATATATATAAAGAATTTCAAGTGAGAACCATTCTTATATGAGAACTGTGAGAGCTAATCTATCTGACAAAAAGTGTTATTTTTCTATTAAAAAGATGTTATGTTTAGGCAAAAAGTGTTACTTGTTTAAAAAAAAGATGATGCTTTTCCTAAAAAAAGTATCACTTTTAGAAAAAGATTCTGCACAAACCTCACAAATATGTGTTACTTCTTACATAAAAAGTATTACTTTTCAGAAAAAAACGTGTTACTCTGTATTATTTTTTTTGAAATTTTTTTAAAGGTAATACTTTTTTGCTAGAAAGTAGTTACTTTTTCTTAAAATAAAAGTAAAATTTTTTTGCCCAAAAATAACACGTTTTTTGTAAAAAGTAACATGTCTTTATCAGGTAGATAAGTTCTCACGGTTCTCATATAAGCTTGGTTCTCACCAAAACTTGACCATATATATATATATATATATATATATATATATATATATATATATATATATATATTAAAAAAGCATAAGTTTTGGGATTTATCTCAAGGCCCAAGGGTGCTGTTAATCGTAATGTTTAGTTTGATGCTTGATGTTTCTACTTATATTGTCAGCCATTGTGTTTTGCTGCTTTATGATGGTCCCTTTTTTATAATAAGTTCATTTGGCTGAAGGATATTTATGAGGAAAAAGGGAGAGGGAGAGTGAAGACCAAATATTTATTTTGGATATTGGATTAGTGACAAGGGAAATCCAATTCTTTTCACTTTTAATGGACCAAATCCATCTATAGTCGAACAAGGAAGGGAAATGCAGTTCTTTTCACTTTTAATGGACCAAATCCATCTATAGTCGAAGAATTTGGAGGGAAAATGCAACCTCAATTCTCACAGCCTTCCCTTGTCCTCTCCTTCTCGCCTTTTCAAGTGTTCTGGGTGTAGCATTCCAGTTTTCTGAAGGCTGTCAAGAATTATATTTTGCTTACCTTACATAGCAATGTTTTGTTCTTTATGTTCTCTTGCCTTCCCATTTAGAAGTGGACATCTAGGAGTATTTTACTTGAGTGCAAGTCTTAGACTACAGCCATGTCAGAAAGAAGTTGTGACTTTTGCAATGTGACTAATTGCAGTTTCCAATGGCCATGTCAAGCGTCTGATGGATGAGGATATTCAGTCAAATGCCCTTGAGATTGTTGGTTCCAACATCCAATCGACATATATCACATGCCCTGCAGATCCAGCTGCAACGCTTGGTATAAAGCTTCCATTTTTGGTTTTGATTGTGAAGAATCTAAAGAAGTACTTCACCTTTGAAATTCAAATCTTGGATGATAAGAACGTGAGGCGTCGGTTTCGTGCTTCTAATTATCAAGTCTGTAAGTCTATCAAAATGTAGCATTGTCTTATCTGCTGTTTTTGATCAATAAAGCTTTGCACTTGCAATTTTTCATCTTGTTGAGAATTAAATTCTCCATTTTAGTTTTTCTTCTTGAGTGATTTCTTTGGAAATAATATATGATCTGCAGACCAGTAATTTTGCATACCCATTAAAAACAGAATTGAAAATTTTTCTCAAGGCATAGTTTCTCCAAAAGAAATGCGCCTTTTGAACACATGAAAATTATTTAAAATGGGACTCTTCCTTTTCTTTTTTCTTTTTTTTTTTACTATTTTTTCTTATTTATGCTCAGTTGCTTTGCATTATAACCTATGGCAGCAATTGTTTTAGAGGCTTTGGTGTGATGTTGATCAATGGAGCTATACAGGAAATTTAAAAGAATTTGTCCGCTTTATTTTAACATTACGTTTTAGGAATTGCCACTTAGCCCTGAAGATAGCTTTTTTAGTTCTTGTGATGCTGTATATTGAAATATTGATCATTGAAAAGTTAATTAGTTTAGGCAGTTGTGACGCATTGTTTGTGTTTCTTATTTCTCTCTGGTATCGCACTACTATAAGAGGAAGGGACAGTTAATAACTATATGTCCATGTATTTTAGACAATGACTCGAGTGAAGCCATACATATGTACAATGCCTCTGAAGATGGATGAAGGATGGAATCAAATTCAGTTGAATCTTGCTGATTTTACCAAACGAGCATATGGAACCAATTATGTAGAGACATTACGAGTTCAAGTTCATGCAAACTGTCGTCTGAGACGGATTTATTTCTCAGACCGCCTGTATTCGGAGGAAGAACTACCTTCTGAATTTAAGTTGTATCTCCCTATGCAGGCAAGTTGATTTAGTATTTTCCATAATTGTATTTTCACGACTTTCCTGGCATTATGAACTAAATATTCTTGAGATTTGCAGAAACTATAGTTCAAATGGCGGAGTCGAAGCCCTGTGATTGAGACCGGACCTCTTTGGATGTTTGTAGGTTACAAAATTCGACATTACTTTAGGCTGTTTATCAATGTTTAGTTCATATGTTAAAGTTTGAATAGCTTCTACTTGGGTAATAGAGAAAATCTACAAGACTACAAATATACTTTGTGCTGTATCTGATTGAGAGCAACGAAATTTAGTTACTGTTTAGGATTCACACTATATTTTTCTTTTGGAATGGAGTCAAAATATTTTTTTCTTTTGATTTTGGGATAAGCACATCTTTTTGGACCAACCCCAATGGGGATCTTAATGATCACCAAAATATATTTTGGGATGAAAATTTATTAAACCAAGCATATCCCAATGGTGATAAAAAAAAACCATGAAGCATCTTGAAAATTTGAAACAATTAAGTAATTTTAACAAAAGAAATAAAAAAATGAGTTTTAGGTAAAACTTAATTTCAAAAATAAGCGTCTTCATGTTCGAGCCTAAGGTTAGATATGTCAGCAATTACTAATAGTGAACAAAAAAAATTGGTCAAAATTATTTGTTCGCAGTTATTAACTGCGAACAAAAGAGAGACAATGTCATACATTGGATGGTACGAAAAAAATTGGAAAACATGTTAGTAGTTGCGAACAAAACAATTTAACGTTTTGACATTGTTTCCATTTTGTTCGTAGTTAATAACTACGAACAAATAATTTTGACTTTTTTTTGACCTATTTTTTTGTTCGCTCCTAACCTGAGGTTTATATATGGAAACACTTATTATTGAAATTAAGTTTACCTGAAGCTTAATTTTTTATTTTTTTTTGTTAAAATTATGTATTTGTTTCAAATTTTCAAGCATCTTATGGTTTTTTTCATGACCATGGGGTGGGCAAGGGTTTAACTTATTTGCAATACTTTCAAACTTATTCTTGAATTACTTAATTAATACTCCTAATAATTTATATTAAAATTTGTAATTTTTCCACTCAATAGATAGATACTTCTATTGTAATTTTTTATAAAAATTAGAATAATGGTGATTTTTTTTACTATCGACAGGAAAGTAATTTTTTCCATGATGTGGTAAAAAATAATTAAGACTATTATTGTGCTCAAATGGTCAAAAAAATCACCGAATTTTGCTTTTAGTGATTCTTTTGACCACTTCATGGTTAAAGAAAAACCATTAGTATCTCATTGATTTAAAAATCACCATTTAATTTAGAAATAAACTTAAAAAGTTTCATCATGACAGAAACAATGCCATGATTTCTATGATCGCCATTGGGATGCTTCATATTAAAAATTTCCATCCTAAATTTTGTTTTGGTGATAAAAAAGTCACTGTTGGGGTTGGATTTATAGGGAAGAGGGGAAATTTATCATTTTTATAAATGGTGAGAATATTATTTTTTCATACGAGTAGAAAAAGAAAACATCTTTACTTACAACGTCGACTTATATATTACAACTATTTCTTTTCTCTTAATAAGTAAAAACACAAAATTTCTTAAGTACAAATTTTCAAATAAGAAGCTTTCATAATGAGAGTATTTTTATTAGGCTAAGTCAATATACACTTAATGTTTTAAAGTAATTATTTATAACATTAAAGTGACTATCTACAGTTTTAATGTAATACCTTATGATATTAGAGTGATCACGTATAACCTTAAAGTGATTATAATCATAAAATGATCTACTAAGGACACGTTTCATAATGAGACAATCTCATACAAGACTTGCTGAAAGTAAGTTCACAATTTTTTATTTGTCGTTCATTAAAGATTATTGATTACAAGCCTGCTTTCTGTATTATTTAAGAATTACTCAACACTCATTTCAAATTTGAATTTTTGTGTTTGATTATAGAGTAGACTGAAAAAAGAAGATAAGGTGAAATTTTTATTTAAAAAAAGACAATATTTTTAACTGAGACAAGATCCATTTCCAAATTTATTTTTTTAATTAAGATATAATATGCTACCCATTTAAAACTCAGTCCTGTTTACTTTGATTAAACTTGTGAGTTCTGACCTATAGTTGACGACTATCAAAGTTCAACAATATCTTGTCACATGTTAATGAATGTAATGCTTTTTTTATTCTTACTATAGTTATTATATATATATATATATATATATATATATATATATATATATATATATATATATATATATATATATATTCTACTTTAAGTTTTTCCACTTTAAAAGAGAGAAATTTAATTTTGATTTTTGAAGTATATATTGAAGATAAAATATATTCATATGAGATCTTGTTGGATTCGTTTTGATGCAAAGTTTTTTAATATACTCCCTCCGATTTCATTTTTTCTCAAATAGAATTTACGAATTTTAGTGTCAAACTTTGACTATGATTTCTCATCCATCTATAAGAAAAAACGTATTCATGTGAAATCTTGTTGATTCGTCTTAATATATACTTTCTAAATATCAACTTTTTAGAATTTTTAAAAACTCACAATTGAAATTATTTGATTTTTAAGTTTGCATTGAGATCTACAAAAAAGTGAATGGGAATAACATTTGAAAACAGAGGGAGTATAACTTTTACAATGTATTATGATGCGTATTTAAAGATTTTAAGGCTCAAAATTTACTTTAAAAAGTGTGCAAAAAATGAAGTGGATAGACAAAAAAAAGGTGGGAGTATATATATATATATATATATATATATATATATATATATATATATATATATATATATATATAATCATTATTACTCATACTGTGTATAATATCTTTTGATATATTGTTAATGCTCAATTTAGTTTTAACACTTGAGTTTTGAAGGATTAATTTTTAATGTAAATATGACACGTGTTGATAAAAGTATTACTTTTAGTAAATTGTATTGTATGTATTCTATATTAATATAGAAGCTCGTCATATTATATATATATATATATATATATATATATATATATATATATATATATATATATATATATATATATAATCATTTTTAGTTGAATATTTATTGTACTCAATAATACTGTGTATAATATCTTTTGATATATTGTTAATGCTCAATTTAGTTTTAACAATTTTCAATGTTAAATATGACACGTGTTAATAAAAGTATTACTTTTAGTAAA